>NW_026781250.1:300000-482500 GCF_030144855.1 Hypanus sabinus | reverse complement strand
TAATAGGGGACTCGACAGTTAGAGGGTCAGATTGGCGATTCAGTGGACGCAGTCAGGAGACCTGAATACTAGTTTGCTTCCCTCGTGCCAGGGTCCGAGATATTTCTGATCGCGATCAGGATATCCTAAAGTGGGATAGTGAGTAAGCAGAGGTCGTGGTACATATCGGTACCAATGACATAGGTAGGAAAAGTGAAATTCTCCTGAAAGGCGAAGATAGCGAGAAAGGAAGGGAGTTGTGAACTAGGACCACAAGGTAGAAATCTCTGGAAAACTGTCTGTGCCACGCGACTGTGACAGCAGGGATGGAATGAGTTGTAGGATAAATGCGTGCCGGAAGTATTGGTGAGGGGAAAATGATTCAAGTTTTCTGGATTACTGGGACCTATTTTGGGACAGGCTTGATCTGTACAAAAAGGACCGGTTCCACTTGAGTCCTCGGGGGACAGCAGTCCTGGCCGGGAGGTTTGCTAAGGCTCTCGGGGAGACATTAAACTAGAATGGCTCTGGGTGGGAATCAATTTGCAGAAACTAGGAGGGATGAGGTTAGATCACAAATAGAGAAAGGGAGTAGACAGACTGTGGGGCGGATAAGCTGGTGATAGAGAAGGGGAGCGCACAGACCAAAGATGTACGGGAGAAGGAAGAAAAGGATAATAACGTTGTTTGCACTGTTAGGGATAAACGAAGAGGAAGAGGTTGAGAGGTTCTTAAATGCATTTATTTTAATGCCAGGAGAATTGAAAGAAAGGTGGATGAGCTAATGGTATGGATTGATACCTGGAAATATGATGTTGTAGCAATTAGTGAAAAATGGTTGCAGGAGGGTTATGATTGGCAACTAAATATTCGTGGATTTAGTTACTTCTGCTGTGAATGAATCGGAGGGGCAAGAGGGGGAGGTGTAGCATTGCTTGACAAAGAAAATATTACAGAGGTGGCAAGGAAGGATAGACTAGAGGGTTCGTCTAGGGAGACTATCTGTGCGGAATTGAGGAATGGGAATGGTGTAGTAACAATTACCGACCACCTAATGGGGAGCCAGAATTGGAGCTACAAACTTGTAAGGAGATAGCAGGTATTTGTAGTGATTGTGGGAGGTTTTAATTTTCCACACATAGACTGGGAAGCCGATTCTGTTAAAGGGCTGGATGGTTTGGAGTTTGTAAAATATGTGCTGGACATTTATTTTTTTTCAAGAAATACACAGAGTTACCAACTGGAGAAAGGGTAGTGTTGGATCTCCTGTTACAGAATGAGATAGATCTTGTGACCGAGCTATTATTTGGGGATCACTTCGGGTCCAGTGATAACAATACCATTAGTTTCAATATAATTATGCAGAAAGATAGAACTGGACCCAGAGTTGAGATTTTTGATTGGAGAAAGGCTAACTTTGAGGAGATGCGAATTGATTAAGATGGAGTGGATTGGGGCGATTTGTTTTATGGGAAGATCGTATTAGAGAAATTGAGGTCATTTAAAGTTGAAAATTTGAGGGTACAGAATTTTTTATGTTCCTGTTAGGTTGAAAGGAAAGTTTAAAAGTTTGAGAGAGCCATGGTTTTCAAGGGATATTGGAAACCTCGTTCGGAAAAAGAGAGAGATCTACAATGAATAAAGGCAACATGGATTAAATAAGGTGCTCGAAGAATATAAAAAGAAATTTAAGAAAGAAATTAGTAAACTAATAGAATATGGCATGTAAGGTGAAAATAAATCCAAAGTGTTTCTGCAGTTAAGTTAATAGCAAAAGGATAGTGAAGGATGAATTTTGTCCCTTAGAGAATCAATGTGGACAGTTATTTGTGGAGCCAAAAGAGATGGGGGAGATATTGACCAATTTCTGTTCATCGTTATTCACTGAGGAGAAGGATATTGAATGATAAAAATGAGGGAAACAAGTAGGGTAGTTATGGAAGCTATGATGATTAAAGAAGAGTAAGTACTGGAGCTTTTAAAGAATGCAAAAGGTGGATAAGTCTCCGTGTCCTGATAAGTTAGTGTAGAAATAGCATGAACTCTGAGAGAAATATTTCAAATTTCATTAGAAAACGGGGATGGTGCCGGAGGATTGGCGTATTTCTCATGTAGTTCCATTGTTTAAATAGGAATCTATGAGTAAACCGAGCAATTATCAGCGTGCAGGTTTGACGTCGGTGGCGGGTGAACTAATGGAAAGTAGTCTTCGAGATGATATATATAATTATCTGGATAGACAGGGTCAGTTTAGAAGCAGTCAGCATAGATGTGTGCTTGGAAGCTCATTTTTGACAAATCTTATTGAATTTTTTGAAGGGGTTACGAGAAAAGCTGACTAGAGGAAAATCAGTGGAAATTGTCGAAAAGGGCTTTAGTAAGGCCTTTGACAAGGTTCCACACGGAAGGTTAGCTAGGTAGGTTCAGTTGTTAGATATTAATATTGAAGTAGTAAAATGGATTCAACAGTGGCTGGAAGGGGGATGCCCGAGATTACTGGTGGGTAACTTTTGCTCACTTTGCAGGCCGGTGAATAGTGGTGTCCCTCAGGGATCTGTACTGTGTCCAATGTTGTTTGTCACATACCTTAATGATTTGGCTGATGGGGTGGTAAATTGGATTAATAATTATGCAGATGATGCTAAGATAGGTGCCGTTGGAGACAATGAAGTTGGTTTTCAAATCTTGCAGAGAGATTCAGGCCAACAGAAGGAGTGTGCTGGAAGATGGCAGCTGGAGTTTATGCTGATAAGAGTGAGGTGCGACATTTTGGTAGGACTCATCAAAAAAGGATATACATGGTAAATGGTAAGGCATTGAGGAATGCAGTAGAACAGAGTGATCTAGGAATAATGGTGCATAGTTCCCTGAAAGTGGAACTTCATAGATATAGGATGGTGAATAAAGCTTTTGTTATGCTGGCCTTTATAAATCAGAGCAAAGAGTATAGGTCTTGGGATGTAATTTCAAAATTGTACAAGGCATTGCTGAGGCCAAATTTGGAGTTTTGTGTACAGTTCTGTCACCGAATTATAGGAAAGGAGTCACCAAAACAGATGGAGTACATAGGAGATTTACTAGAATGTTCCGTGTTTTTCAGCACCTAAGTTACAGTGAAAGGTTGAACAAGCTATGTCCTTATTCTTTGGTGCGTAGAAGGGCGTGAGGGGAATTGATAGAAGTATGTTAAATTATGAGGGGGATAGGTAGAGTTGACGTAGATAGGCATTTTCCATTGAGAGTATGGGAGATTCGAACAAGAGGGCATGAGTTGGGAGTTAACAGGCAAAGGTTTAAGGTCAACACTTCTTTACTCAGAGAATGGTAGCTCTGTGGAACGAGCTTACAGTAGAAGTGGTAGAAGGCAGGTTTGATTCTGTCATTTGAAAAAAAATAGATAGGTTTCCGTCAGGAATATATATATTTTAGACAGGAATTGAATGGAGGGCTCTGAGCTGAGTGGAGGTAGGTGGAACTAAGTGAGACTTAGCTTTCGGCATGGACTAGCAGGACCCGGATGGCCTGTTTCCGTGCTGCAATTGTTATATGTTTATATTATTTTGACTGCACACTCTCTACCAACAGTCCGTGTCGATCCCGAAACAAATCCAATTGCCCATTCTCTCACCGCCGAACTTTCTCTCTCTTCAAAATGCTCCGATTACCCACTCTCTCCCGTCAGCCCTTCTTAGTCCGCAAATTCATACCAATGCCCACTCCCTTTAGCAACTCATGTGTGACCACAAACTAATATCACTACACACAACCTTCCCGCAGCCTGTGCCGGTCCCCAAAATAAATCCACTGCCCACTGGCCTCTCGCAGCCTGTATCAATCCGACGACCCACTTTCTCTCAGAAACTTGCAATGTCCCAAATCTCACCCGTCTTTGCATTTTCCAATCCAGTATGAACTATCTTGGTCGCGGACAGCTTTGACAACAAAATTCTGTGAAATTAAATTGCTATCATTAACGATTTAATTCGAACAATATTTAAAGAGCATGCCTTTCCGTCTGACCCCTGGAGAGTTTGAAGAGATGGTATTGAAGGAGCTTAATTCTGTGTCTCACCACAGGAGAATGTGACGGCACGGGGGGATGGAGCCTCACTCAGTGTCTGAACCCGGGAGTGTGTGATGAGACCGTATGGAGGAAACTCTCTGTGTACGACCATGGGGATATGTGATGTGACGGTGTGGAGGGTGGTTCACTCTGTGTCTGAACTCGGAAATGTGTCACGGGACGGTGTGAAGGAAATTCTCTCCGTTTATAACACCGGGAGTGTGTCCTGGGACAGGAAGGAGGGAGCTTCACTCTGTGTCTGACCCCGGAAATATGTGACGGGACGGTATGATGGAATTTCACTCCGTTTATGACACCGAGAGTGTGTCCTGGGGCTAGAAGGAGGGAGCTTCACTCTGCGTCTGACCACGGAAGTGTGAGATTAAACGGTGCGGAGGGAGCTTCACTCCGGTGTGGGTATATCTTCCGTCGATCTGACACGTACCGCTTCTTCTGCTGAATTTATTTCAAGAAGTTTAGAATCAGAGTCCGAACAAAACTGCCTGGCTTTATCGTATGATAATATCAACGTGCTGATAAAATAACAGCCGCCTTCATTTCTGATCCAGTACTGGAGACACTCTTGCTCTGGAAAATAGGAAGAAGGAACAGTGAATGTCCCTGCGTACGGTCCATTACATCCTCTGTGAGTCAAACATGGAAAGAGGATTCGTCCTCACCGTCCCATCACACAGTCCTTGGGTCGGTCACAGTGGTGTTCCCACCAGACCGGCCCAGCACATACTCCTGTTAGAAACACACTCCAGGGGTCAGTTATAAGTGATGATCCCTCCATAGCATTCCATCACACGCACACTCTGTGTCAGTCACAAAGTGAAGCGCTTTCCACATCATCTTGTCACAGTCGACAGAGGTCAGACGCAGAGTGACACTCCCTCCATACAGTCCCATCTCACTCCCAGGGGTTTCACCCAGTGTGAGCTCCGTATTGCACTGTCCCATCAGACACTCCGGTAAACGACAGAGTGAAGTTCCCTCCTCACTCTCCCAATGTTCATTCCTGGAGTTAGACACAGAGTGACACTCCCTCCATACAGTCCCATCACACTCCCAGGGGTTTCACCCAGTGTGAGCTCCGTATTGCACTGTCCCCTCAGACACTCCGGGATAAGATAGAGTGAAGTTCCCTCCTCACTCACCCAATGCTCATTCCTGGGGTTAGACACAGAATGATGCCCCCTGCATAGCATCCCATCGCAAACACACTGTGTCAGACACAGAGTAAAGATCACTCCACACTGTCCAATCACGCACTCCCGGGGTCAGACAGACACAGGGTGACACTGCGTCGAAACTGCCCCATTATACGTTCCCGGGGTCAAATACAAACTACCCTCACTCCCTTCTATCACACGTTTCCGTCGTCAGAATCAAACTGAAGCTCGTTCACACCGTCCTATCAAACTCAGCTGCTGTCAGACACAAATTGAAACTCCCGCCACGGCACCCAATTACACATTCGAGGGACTCCTGACCAGATGTAGCTCGCTCAATTCCGCCCCATCACGAACTTCAGGAGTCAGTTAAAAACTCCTTTCCGCCATACTATCACAGAGATCCTGAGGAACAGACAGAAATAGAATTTCACTCCCTACCTTACTGTCACACACCCCCCGAGGTGAGACATGAATTTGCTCCCTCCGCAATTTCCAATCACGCAACCCGTTGCCAGACACTGAGGGACTCTCATTTAGCACTGCCCCATCACAGAATCCAGGAGTAAACATAGAGTAGAACTCCCTTATACACACCCGGGGTCAGACACAGAGTGAAGCTCTCTCTTGCTAAGGCCCCATCACACACTCATGGATTCAGACTGCACGCTGCTCACTGTCAAATCACACGCTCTTACTGATAGACACAAGAGTGAATCTCCCCCTACACCATCCCATCACACACTCCCGAGGTCAGAATCGTAATGAAACTACCTTGGCACCTTCCCATTACAGGCACCCGGTGCCAGTTATAGAGTGAAGTTCCCTGCAGACCATCCAAGCGCAGACTTCCTGATTGGGCAGGCAGAAATTTGGGTTCCATCCACAACGTCACGTCACACACTCTCAGGGATAGATGAAGAATGAAGCTATTGTCTGACGATCCCATTATAGTCTCCCAGTATCAAACACAGAGTGATTCTCCTACCACACTGTCTCATCACACAAGACCGGGGTCAGTCTCAGACTGAAGCTTTCTCTCCACCACACTATCACATACTCCTTGGAACAAACATGGAGCTAAGCTCACAGCATGCTCTCCAATCACAAATTCCTGCGGGCAAAAACACAGTGAGCCTCTCTCCACAGTTCCCCAACACACTCCCCGTGGTCAGATAGGAAATGAAAAACTCTCTACACGATCACGCCGCATACTCTCGTGGTCAGACACAGTATGAT
The DNA here is from genome assembly GCF_030144855.1 of Hypanus sabinus. Lineage (NCBI taxonomy): Eukaryota > Metazoa > Chordata > Chondrichthyes > Myliobatiformes > Dasyatidae > Hypanus > Hypanus sabinus. Next base: position 476,044 of record NW_026781250.1, on the reverse strand, counting down.
GGTCTTTTTACCCGGTGACATTACACAACACAGGGTCAGAGAACGGGCGATGCTCACCCCCGCCCCACACCGTCCAATCACACACTGCAGGTGTCAGACACAGAGGGAAGCTGCCTCCAAACCGTCCCTTCACACATTCCAGAGACTATCACAGTGTAAATTTCCCTCCTTACGCCCTCCGTACATCACACACCTTCTGACGAGTCACAGAGTGAAGATCTCTCTCAACCGCCCCATCACGCTCAGCTGTGCTCACACACAAAGCGAAGTTCCGCCCCCGCTCTCCATGGCACACTGACGGATTCAGACTCGCTCCACAACATCCCATTACACAATGTGTCACATAGAATGAACGTCCCTCTGCACTGTCCTCTAACACAGTCCTGTCGTCAGACACAGACGCTCTATCTCTACGATCCCATTACACACTCCGGGAGTCAGACAAAGAGTCTGACTCCCGGAGTCAAGACCGTCCCATCACACCCTCCCAGATTCAGACACAGACTGATGCTCCCTCCATACTCTCCCCTCACACACTCCCGGAGCCAGACGCAGACGCTCTCTGCGATCCCATTACTAACTCCCGGATTCAGTCACAGAGTAATTATCCGTCCACACCGTTTTCCCTCACTCTGGGGTTCAGACAGAGAGTGATGCCCCCACTACACCGTCTTATCACACACTCCAGGATTCATATTAAAACTCTCTCCCCACGGTGCCATAACACACTTCAGGGGTTAGACATGGAGTACATCTCTCTGGGCACTGTCCCATCACAGACTGGCGCTGTCAGACACAGAGTGAAGCAGGATCCATACTGTCCCATCTGACATTCCCTGAGTGAGACATAGAGTGAAGCTGTAATTTTACGTCTCACAAGCCCGTGTTCAGACACAAGAGTGAATCCACATCCGCAACGTCCCATCACAATTTCCTAGATTCAGTGACAGAGGGAAACTCCCTCCACGCAGCCCCATCACACACTCACAGGGTCAAGCACAGAGTGGATCACCCTCCATACCATCTCTTCACACACTCCAGATGACAAGCAGAGTGACGCTTCCTCTCTCAATGCCCGCCCGGTGATGAGGAGCGGGTGAAAGAGGGAGATGATGCCTCACCTCTTCTGCTGGTCAACAATTCACAGATTTGAGCCTTGGTTTCGTTGACAGATCTGTACTTCGTTTCCATCTCAGTGAAGTGGTGACGGAGATCGCTGTGCCTTCGTTTGAGATCGGACAGATTAGAGTTGAGCGCAGAAAGACTGGATTGAAGGATTGAGGTTGATTCATGGCAGTTTTGGTCGGAGGTGATTTTACACTGACGAATTTGAGATCCTGGGAGAGATGGTGAACGTAGTTTAGACTTCAGGTGAGACAGCGTCACGCTACCGATCCGTTCACAGAGAGAGTTGTGTCAGTGTCACGGTGAATGTTGTCACAGTGAAGGACATTCTTTGAGCACAGCGAGAAGCGTCGGCGCCAACTTGAGGACCGTGTCTGTATCACGCTGGTGGGGGGGGGGGGGGAGGAGGGAGCGGTGAATCAATGTCCCGGTGAAGTTTTAGTTGTTACCATTAGAATCTATGTCAGTATCGTGCGGGGCGTGTCCGGGTTGCTCTGAGGAACGAGTCAGTGTCACTGTGATTGGAACTCTGTGCCTCGGCGGGAGGTGACAATGACGTGTCACCGTGTCATGGTGTGGGATGTGCTGGTCGCAGAGAGAAGGGTCTGTCAGTGCCACGGTGAGAGACACGTCATGGCCACGGTGTGTGTGAGAGTGACACGCTGAGGTGTATGTCGGTACAAGGGAGAGTTTGATGTCGATGTCATTGTGACATTGTGAATTTAGCTGTCGGTATCTGTTAAGGGATTTGCCTGTGTCAGGGTGAGGTGAGGGTAAATGCCTCAGTGAGCGGTGCATCGGCGTTATGTTGAGGGGTGATATTGACTCGGTATGGGGTGTTGCAGTGTTGTGTGAGTCTTTGTCACGATGCGGTGCAAAGCGGATCACGATGAGAAGCGTGAAGGTGTCACGGTGTACGGTACCTCAGTGTCACGGTGAAGAGCGTGTCGGTGTCACTGTGAGGTGTGTGTCGCTGTCGCTTCAGCAGTTTAACGGTAACACGAACAGGGGCATGTCGATGTTAGTGAGGGGTATTTTGCGGTCAGTGCGAAAGCCATGTGCGCGTCACCGCGATAGTCCTGTCAGTGTCGCGGTCGGGAGTCTACATGAGTCTCGTTGAAGGTCGTGATCGTGCTACGGTGACAGTATTGTTGATGTTAAGGTGAATGGCGTGTCGGTGTCAGCATGAGTCTTGATTGTGTTACCGTAATGACCGTGTTTTATCCCGGTTTGAGGTGTGTTCGTGTTATAGAACATACAACACAGTGTTATACACAGTGTTATACAACACAGTACAGGACCTGCGGCCCACAATGTTATGTCGACGCCTTAAACGGTGCCTCGCATATAACCCACCACTTTCAACCCCTCCATATACCTGTCTGGTCGGCTTTTAAATATCACTGATGTATCTGCCACCACCACTGACTCGGGAAGTGCATTCCACGCAACAGCCATTCTCTGCGTGAAAAACCTTCCTCTAATATCTCCCTTGAACATCCCACCCCTTACCTTAAAGCCATGTCCACTTGTATTGAGCAGTCGTGCCCTGGGCAAGAGGCACTGGCTGTCCATTTTATCTATTCCTCTTATAATATTCTATATCATATCTCCTCTCATCCCCCTTCTCTCCAAATAATAAAGCCCCAACTCCCTTAATCTCTGAGCATGATGCATACAATCTAAACCAGGCAGCATCCCGGTAAATCTCCTTTGTACCCTTTCTAATGCTTCCACATCCGTCCTACAGTGAGGAGAGCAGAACTGGACACAGTACTCCAAGTGTGACCTACCCAGAGCATTATAGAGCTGCATCATTTCCTCGCGATTCTTAAACTCCAATCCTCGACTTCTGAAAGCAACCAACCATAAGCTTTCTTAACTACCCTATCTACCTGTGAGGCAATTTTCAGGGATCTCTTCCACACTACCAAGTACTTGCCATTTACTTTGAACTCTGTCTTGGAGTTTGTCCTTCCAAAATGTACCACCTCACACTTCTCCGGGTTGAACTCCATCTGCCACTTTTCAGCCCAATTCTGCATAGTGTCTTCGTCTCTCTGCAATCTTCGAAAATACTTAACACGATCCACTAGACCACCAACCTTTGTGCCGTTTCCAAACTTGCCAACCTACCCTTCTACCCCCACATCCATGTCGTTAATAAAATCACGAAATGCTGAGGTACTGGAACCGATCCTTGTGGAACACCACTAGTCACCATCCTCCAGTCCGAATATATTCCCTCTACACTTTTCTTACTGCAGGCAAGCCAATTCTGAATCCTCATCTATATGCCTGGTCAGCTCCTCCTAGAATTCTATCAGGCATGTTAGACAGAATCTGCCTTTCACAAAGACATGCTGACTGTCACTGTTCAGACCATGATTCTCTAAATGGCCATAGATTCAATAACTAAGAATATTTTCCAGCAACTTTCCCACCACGGACGTAAGGCTCACTGGTCTCTAATTACCTGGACCATCTCTCCTACCTTATTTGAACAAGAAGACAACATTCAGCTTCCTCCAATACTCCCGTACCATTCCCGTGGACAACGAGGAATTATCGATCCTAGCCAGAGGCTCAGCCAAGTCTTCTCTCCGCTCATGGATCACCCTGGGGAATATTCCGTCAGGTCCCGGGTCGTTATCCGTCCTAATGTATTTTTAAAAAATCCAACACCTCCTTTCCTTTAATATCAACATGCTCCAGAAAATCAAACTCCCTCATATTGTCCTCACCGTCATCAAGTTCCCTCTCAGTGGTGAATACCGATGATAAGTATGCATTGAGGACATCACCAACTTCCACAGTCTCCAGGCACATCTTCCCATCATTATCTCTAATCAGTACTACATTCAGTCCTGTAATCCTATCGTTCTTCACATAATTGAATAATGCCTTGGGGTTTTCCTTTACCCTTCTCACCAAGGCCTTCTCTTGCTCCCTTCTTTCTGTCCACAACCCCTTCTTCATCACTTTCCTTGCTACCCTATTTTCCTCAATAGACCCAACTGATTCTTGCTTCCTAAACCTCATGTTTGCTGCCTTCTTCCATCGGTGTCACGGTAAGGGGGTCTTGGTTTCAATGTTGTGTTTCACAATCTCAATATATTCCACTCTCTTTATTTACCGTCTGACTCCATCCGAAAACCGTTCACTCACCATAGATCGAGAGACTGGCCACAGTCACGATGAAGGCGGACATAACTAGGCAGAGTAGGTAAGGTCTATTTCCGATCTTTACTTTCGACTCCCGTTCTTGCGCAGCTGTGGAGAAACCATGGGATCATAAGATCACAATAAAATTTATCAACACAAAATGAGCTACTTAATGATTATTTTATTTCAGTATCTTAGTGATTGTAGTGATGACTTGCCGCAGACTGAAAAGCATATGCATGTAGATATTAAGAAAGAGGATGTAATGGAGCTTGTGGAAAGCATCGAGTTTCAAAGGTCGCCTGTACCGGAAGAAGTATACACCAGGCTACTGTGGGAGGCGAGGGAAGAGATTGCTGAGGCTCTGGCGATGCTCTTTGCATCATGAATGGAAACGTGGGAGGGTCCGCAGGATTGGAGGGCTGCGGATGTAGTGCCTTTATTCAAGGAAGTGAGAGGATATTGCCCAGGAAATTATAGAGCAGTGATGCTTTCCGCAGAGATTGGTAAGTTGATGGAGAAGATCCTGAGAAGCAGGATTTATGAACATTTGGAGAGGTATAATATGTTTCGGAGTTGTCAGCATGTCTTTGTAAAGGGCAGAACGTGCCTTACGAGAATGATTGAATTTTTGTGGAGATGTGACTAAAGGAAGAAGAAGGTGATGAAGGAAGAACAGTAAATGTAGTGTATATGGATTTCAGCAAAGGATTTGATACGATACCCCATGCAAGGCTTACTGAGAAAGTAAGGAGGAATGGGATCCAAGGGGATATTACTTTGCGGATCCACAAGTGGCTTACCCACAGATGGCAAAGAGTGCTTGTAGAGTGGTCATATTCTACACGGAAGTCGGTCACTAGTGCAGTGCATCAGGGATCTGTTCTTGGACCCTTATTCCTCGTGACTTCAATAAATGAAATGAATGAAGATGTGGTGAAATGATGCAGAAAGGAATGGAATGGAAATAAATGCTGTATGCCTCCATTAAATGCTATTGACCCACTTTGGCAATGTGTTGTAAATTTAATGTGTTGATTTCACAGTCACCATATACACAGTAAATTGATACAGCCCTATCCTCCCCCTGAACCTTTACCCTTATTCTTCCAATGATGCTTTTTTTTATATTAGAACGTTACACGCAACTGCAGAACACAGAAGTCTGTACGTAAGTAGATAGCGTAAGGGACAAAAATACTACGGTATATATTATAAGTTCAAGATGCAAGATATTTCCATAAAAAAAAGAAACTATTTTGAATGCAGCATGCATCACTGACAGTTTACAGCAATAGCTGCTGACAGATTTTATGGTCCTGAATGTATCTGTGGTTAACTGTAGGTTGAACACACGAAAGTAAACCAGCTTGACCTGAAGTGAAATCCCAAACAAGACTCTCACTTGCCAGGAGTCTGACTTTGTTCCATGCACCAAAAATACTTTTTTGGAAAACAACTACCAAGTTTGTGGCAATGAAGTCAATCACAACAGATGAAAAACATTTTAAAGCCCATTGGCAATTTTCGCAGTCTGTGTCCGCATACTTCTAACGTTACGCACAAAACAATCTGGGGGATCTCAAAATATCAGGCAGCATCTCTGATGGGAAATTAGCCGATGACATTCCACGTCAAGGCTCTTCATAGCTGCTGTCTGACCTGTTGCGTTCTACTGCATATTATGTGTGTTGCTTAAGATTTCCAGCACATCTAGAATCTCTTCTGTTTCTGTGAAGACAACTAATTTATTTTCTCTTTCCTCCTTTATAACAATGATTCATAACTTGAAAATATTAAATTTGTATTACTGTTCCATGAAATGTACACAAATTATTTCATTGAACAGAGGCCAAATTGTATTTCACTAAGTTGGATAGTTATTTTCTTTCGGAGTAACCTCAGTCTTTTTACACGTGATTCTCTCAGAGAGATCAGAACAGTAAATTTAGGAAGAGGCAACTGAAGCACAACTCATCTCGGAATATGTCTGACTCCAACTATCTTTCAGTGCTTAATGCTAACGTGGGTGAAGATAACTTAATGAAATGCATATTATAGCACATGCAACACATTATAGGAACAGTATAATACAGAAATGCTTAGGGCAATGTGGGATTCACAGCCAAAGCAATAGATTATTATTTATGAACCACTGATGGAAGTACCACAGGAAAGGTACCCATCTATACCAGAACAATGTGACCCATTTAGTAAGAATAGAATGATGGAGGACTAAAGTTGGGCACGTCAAATATCTGGTCTATGTACGGACTAATGACATAGAAAAGAAAAGGTCGAGGCCCTGCAACAAAAAGCACTAAAATACAAATATAACAAGGTTAGCTTGTGAGTCCTTAATCAGGACTTTGACCCTGATTCAGACATCTTCTTTTATGGCTCCAAAGATGCTGCAGGGCCCATTGAGTTCTTCCAGCACTTGCTGTTTCGTCAGATTACAACATTAGCAGTCTTGTTAAAATGTAAAAATGCCAACATACACATGCTAACGATTAAGTGACACAACTCTGGCTCTTTAATATTCCGGCTTTGAATCTCTCAAAGGGAAGGAAATTGCTATCTACAGAATGTTCAATGAAAGCTGAAAGAAGGGACAAAAGGAACAAGCAACAACATAGATCCCAGAAATGAATGATATCAACGGATGGATTTGACATCATCCAGCAATGGAAGTAGATCTACTCGAAGAGAAGAAATAGATAACAACGAAGAAGCTGCGCTCCCAGAACACTGAAGGACGTGGAGGAGCAAAACTGCAAGTGAAATTACAAACTTGCCTGTGAACAAGAGATTTGGAAGGAAATTTGATCATCCTGATATAGTCTAAAGAATAAGTCATAGGAAGATGACAGACGGAGTGGTGACATTGATCAGCATGTTTTCGTTTCAACAGGAAGAGTGTTACTGTATAGAGTTTTTGGGAGTAAGGGCGGGTGAAGCATCTCCAGTGTACCAGCAGCCATTTGGAGAACAATAATCCTAACGTAGAATGTTTTAGAAAAGATGTGGGAAAGGATGATAAACAGTCAAGTATGAAAGCACCTAACCCTAAGGGGGCTAAGTACAATGCATTGTATAGGGATTTGGACTCAAGGCATTTAAAAACAGTAAGGTAATCTCAAAAAAGGATGGCTTCTTTGATGACAAAACTTAAGTCTCTAGAAATTCATCTGCTGAAGACGTCAGACTGCCTATTCTGTAAACCACTCCATTACCTCAGTCAATCTGACCTGAACATATGTGTCAGCAAAGGTGATGACACAAGAAATAATCGGAATCAGAATCAAAATCAGGAACATGTTTATTATCTGGCATGTAATGTGTCATTCTTTAACTTAGCAGCGGCAGTTCAATAGAATTCATAGTCTAACAGAGAAGAAAATAAATAACAGTAAAAAAATAAATAAACAAGTCAATCAATGACATATATTGAATAGATTTTAAAAAGTGCAAACACTGAAATACAGTATATTAAAAAAGTGAGGTAGTATCCAAAGATTCAATATCCATTTAGGAATCGTATGGCCGAGGGGAAGAAGCTGTTCCTGAATCACTACGGCGAATTAAACTTTGAGGTCAAGAACAAATCTTAAGGGAATAGTGGGCTGTTCAATTGTCTCATAACAGCGGGGTGGAACCTGCCTTTGAGCCTAGTGAAATGTACTTTCGCATCTTCCTACGATAGGAGGTGATGGGGGCAAGATAATTATCCAGGCCGGCTGTCTGCTTTAGCGAGAAGTGCAGAGCAAGTCCGTGGAGGTGAGGCTGATACCTCCACGATCACGACTCTCTGCACTTCCCTCCGGTCACCGAGGGAGTAGTTACCCTCCCAAGCCCAGTTGTATTGTGATTGGATGCTTTCGGTGGTGCATCAACAAAGATGGACGGGGTTCCTCAGCAACAGGCCAATCTGACAGAGGAGACAAGAAGGTCCGACGGGGACAGAGCAGTGGGCAGTAGAACACTGAAACACTAGAACACTACGGCACAGTACAGGTCCTTCAGTCCTCGATATTGTGCCGACCCATTTATTCCTTTAAAAACGTACTGAATCCACAACACCACATAACCCTCTAATTTTCTTTCAGCCATTTGCCAGTCCAAGAGTTTCATAAATACCCCTAATTTTTTAGTCTCCACCACCACCCCTGGCAAGTCATTCCAGGCACTCACAAGCCTCTGTGTATAAAACTTACCACTGAAGTCTCCCCTAAACTTCAGTTCATTAATTTTGTACCTATGCCCTCTGGTGTTTGCTATTGGTGCCCTAGGAAACACGAACTTGCTATCCAACCTATCGATGCCTCTCATAATCTTGTAGACATCTATCAAGTCCCTTCCTATCCCTGTACGCTCCAAAGAGAAAATTCCCAGCTCTTCTATCCGTGCCTCATAAGGCTTGTTTTCCAATCCAGGCAACATCCTGGTAAATCTCCTCTGCACCGTTTCCATTGCTTCCATATACTTCATATACTGAGATGACCCGAACTAAACACAATAATCTAAGCGCGGCCTCAACAGAGATTTGTAGAGTTGCAACATGACCTCTCTACTCTTGAACTCAATCCCGCAGACATTCTGAACTGCCCTACCAACCTGCGCATCCTGAGGGATGTATGGATTTGAAACCAAAGTTCCTGCTGTTCACCAACACTTTTATGTAGACGGCCATTAACCCTTTCTCAGCATTCGGGATTGTCCTTCCAAAATGCATCACGTCACACTTATCCGGATTGATCTCCATCTGCCACTTTTCTGCACAACTCTACATCCTTTTTATATTCTCTTGTAACATTCGACAAACTACAGGTCCATTCACAGCTCCTCTATTATTCGTGGCATCCTCAAACCTACCCACTTATCCTTCCGCCTCTTCATCAAGGTCATTTATAACATTTACAAACAGCAGGGGTCTCAGGACAGAACTTTCTGGCACTCCACTAGTCACCGACCTCCAGGCAGAAAACTTTTCTTCTACAACTACCCGATGCTTTCTTCCTGTAAGCCAATGTTATAACCAAACAGCCAAGGTTCCACTGATCCCATGCCTCATGACTTTCTGGATGAGTCTCTGGTGGGGATCATGTCAAATGCCTTACGAAATGCATGTAGACCACATCTACCGTCCTAAACGCATCAACGTTCTTCGTTACTTCTTCGACAAACTCAGTTAGACTCGTGCGGCAGAGCCTGCCCTTGACAAGGAAACACGTGACCAGCAGCAGAAACTCCCTTTCAACTGGTGATATTTCTTCTGTTCTCTGACCGTGCATGGAAGGTCAGGGTGAGTTAGCTGGTGTAGACACAAGGTGTTTAGTGTTGAAATTCACGTACTTAATTAGACAATCAAGGTGCTCGTCTGTAAACACATCTCTGATCATTATTACGAGGGGCGACATTTGAAGCACATTACACTGGAAGGGGTGCAGGTGGAGATTGACAAAAGTACAGTCCGGACACGATGAGGGAGATACAGAGAGAAGTCAGGAAGGTTAGGACTATATTCCTTGCAGTACAGGGGTGACCTTTCAGAAGTATTTAAAGCCTCGAGGTGCAGAAACAGAGTGAATACGCAGAGTCATTTTCTATCGTCTTGGAGAATCGAGGAGCAGAGTTCGCAGGTCTAAGTTGAGGGGAGTAACCTGCAAACACATTGAATTGGGGAGCCGATTAGCAACCTTCTGTTACCCAGATTGTGGTCGGTCCATGGCACAAACTGCCAGAGGTAGTGGTCCAGACAGGTACATTAGAAACCTGGACACTTGGGAGTATAACACGTGACCCCTTCAGAACGGCGACACTACTGTGAACTCGGACCTGTCTGTACAGTGACTCGCAGCTCACCGGGTCCCGGGGCAATGGGAGGATCCTCATCCTCATCGGTGAGGCGTTCGTCTTTCCCAATATTCAGCTCTGAGTAGGTGAAGGTCTGACTGTCTGGGGAAGAAAGTGAGAGAATGAGAGAGAGAGAAATAGGCGGAGAACCTGTAAAGAATGGTGGAGGGGAGTGAAAGAGGGACAAGAAAATAGAGAGCGGAAAGAGAGGGCTGAGAGGTAGGGATTGGAATGAGAGAGAGTTGGAAGAGAGGGGGGAGAGCAGAGGAGACAGAGCAGGAGAGTGAGGATGTAAAGGATAATTGGAGTGAGGAGTGAACGATTGGAGCGATGGACGAGAAAATGAGTGAATGGAGGCAAGAAAGGGGAAAGAGAGAGGGACGGAGTAAAGGGTGCGAGGTTATGCCTGAAGGAGAGTGAGACTGGTGAGAGGGATAGCGAAAAAGAAGGTGAGTATAGGGATTGGGAGGAGAAATTTAGATGGCAGAGGGGTACAAGACAAACGGAGCGAGAGAGAAAGGGAGAGGGGTTAAAGAGTGAATGTTATGCGAGAGAGGAGAGAGCGTGTGGGAGAGAGAGGCGGGGTGAATACAGAGGCAGAGAAGGTGTATAGGGGAGTAGATCGGAAAATTGGGGGACAGCGAGAGGGGATGAACGGGAACAGGGAGTTAGGAGGGAGAGGAAGTGGACTGACGATGTGAGGGAAGTGACGGAAAGAGCGCGCGAGGACAGCGAGAGTGGGAGAGATGGGGAGTGTGAGAGAAGGAGCAGAGAGTGTGGGGAAGGGGTGAGTGGGAAAGAGAAACAGCTGGTGGGGAAATGGCAACGGAGAGAGCGGGAGGCGTAAAAGGGGAGAGATGTGGAAAAGGCAAAGTGAATGGTTGGGAAAGGGGTGAGAGCGTGAGATGAACGGTGAGAGAAAGGAAATAGTGGGCCAGAGAGGAAGAAAGGAGGCTGAGAGAGGATCAGCGGCGTGTGAGAGATGTGAGAAAAAGAGGGAAGCAGGGGAAAGAGAGGAGAGAGGGGGTTGAGAGAGTTGCCTCTTGCCTCACTCCTCCCACGGTGTTTCCTGCTCACCGTCATGCCACAACACTCCCGGCTGTCGCACCCCGCCCTCCTTCACCACGCAATCCCTCCTCAGTGTCCCCAGTTAAACACCTCTCACTGTACTACCACCGCACAAAAATTTTCATGGCATTCTCTGCACCGACCCCACACACAGCAACTCCCCATCCTGTTCTTCAGCCATCCCTCTATACTGCCCCGCCTGTTGCTCTGCCTCCAAACCGACCCTTCCTAGAACGCTCACTCCTCACCGACCACACCAGAGAGCTCGTATCTCATCCAGACTCTAACGCATTGCTCTGACCTGACCCACAGGGATCAATTAGGATTAACAGTGCGCTTGCCACGAAATTTCTCAACAGGAATAGGTACATCAGCAGAGCAGAGTCAAACCAACAAAGTGAAACTGACCTCCATTCGTCCGAACCCTGGGAACAGAAAAAGTCTTGAAATCAAGTTTCACATACGATACATCAGGGTCTTCTGTGGATATAACAGTGAAAGTCAGACACAGGGTGAGGCTTCCCCCACACCGTCCCATTCACACACTCCAGGTGAAAGACACAGAGTGAATCTCCCTCCACACCGTCCCATCACACACTCCCGGGGTCAGACACAGAGTGATTCTCCCTCCACACCGCCCCATCACACACTCCCGGGGTCAGGCACAGAGTGAATCTCCCTCCGCACCGTCCCATCACACACACCCGGGGTCAGACACAAAATGAATCTCCCTCTACACCGTCCCAACACACACTCCCGGAGTCAGATACAGTGTGAATCTCCCTCCACACCGTCCCATCACACGCTCCCGGGGTCAGACACAGAATAAATCTCCCTCCACAACTCCGCATCACACACTCCCCGGGTTAGAAAGAGATTGAAACTCTCTTCCTCTGTCTCTGCCCCACTTACCTCTCGATGGAGACGGTGAGATGGGTTTTACGATCTGCATTTTCATGTAAGTCTCGCTGTCGTCCATCCTGTGGAGGATTCTGTGCGTCTCTGAGCTCAGCGAGTGGAAGTAACCGTTGTCAGAGGAAGCCCGTGTTGAGACGGGGTTCAGACTGACTCAGAGAAACACCGGATGGGCTGCTGATAAAGAGAGGACACGCAAGCAGGGGGAGGGAGTGCTGGGGGAGAGGGAGATTGAGGTTGTGAGGAGGGTGGTCTTGAGAGATGAGAGTGGCGGGGTGGGGGGTGTAGTGAGAGTTGGTAGAAACAGATGGAGAGGTAGTAAAAAGTTAGCGTTTGGCGGAGAGAGAATCGTGAGTGACAGGGGTTAGAAAGGGGTATCACTGAAAGAAGGGGAGAGCGAGAAGTGCAAGAGAATGCAGAGTTGGGTAGAAATAGAGAGGGTGGATTGTTGGAGGGAATCAATTAGACTTCTCTCTCGAGCTCTCTCTTTTTTTCTTCTATTCGTTGTCTCGGGCGGATATGTTGCATTTACTGTCCGAGTGGTTTACAACCAACACCCCATCGCCTACCGCAACTTCCTGTTTATTCAGGCCCTCTGTGCTCTAGAAACCACGGCCCCCGGGACAAACCAGAAACACCCACCGAAGTAACCGAGCTACAGAGACTAGCAACAGATTGCAATTTTCACACCGTGTAGAACTTATCAAAGAATGCATATATTTAGATGCTGAGGTTTACAGGAAACTAACACACGCTGCGCGGTGTCTGAGATTTGACTCTCTGAGGGGTGTATGTATTTCAGTGAAGTATTGAAAGCTTGCGGTTACACTGACTGGGCCGGCATACAGACAGGAAAAAATAAAATTAGTAATAGCAGTGGCGTCGGCTCAGCAGACAGAGTTCAAGAGCTCTCACAGAAACTCTCCATCTGTGTCACCGGACGGTTCGGAGGGATATTCACTTTACACCTGACGCCTGGAATGTGTGATGGGCAGGTGTGAAAGGATGGGGCGAAGCTACATTGTTCTAACTCTGTTTCAAAGATTCCTTAAATAAATTCAAAAGAGCAAGAATTATGAATGATACATCCACACCAGAGTGAAGCACCCTCCATCCCCTTTCATATATCGGGGGACAGGCACACAGAGAAGTTACATCCACACTGTCCTTACACACTCTGCCGGGGTCAGACACAGACTGAATCTCCCTCCACTCCGTCCCATCACACACTCCCGGGGTCAGACACAGAGTGAATCTCCCTCCGCACCGTCCCATCACACACTCCCGGGTCAGACCTGGAGTGAAGCTCTCCTGCGCACGGTCCCACCACCCTCCCCGGGATTGGAAACATAATGAAGCTCTCTCCACTGAGTCCCAGCGCGCAGTCCAGGAGTCAGACACAGAGTTAATCCGACGCTTCACAGTACGATAACTCCCTGCCTCTCACCAGTCAGCAGTTGCTGTAGAGTCTCACCGGTAATAAGTGTGTGTGCGACCAGAGGCAGAACAGTGTATGGACGCGGAGCTGAGGGAGGGCTGTGAAGGGGTATTGAGTTTGCAGTCACTGGGAGAAAGGGGTGAGAATCCACAAGAGCGGCCGGTACACACAGGGATGTGTGGAGGGAACTTGATTGTGTGTCTGACCAAGGGAGGCTTTGATGTGACCGTGTGGAGGGTTCTTCTCTGTGTGTCTGACCCCCGAATTAGGAAATGGGATGGAGTGGAGTGAGCTTCACTCTGGTGTGGATATAACACAGATTTTCTTCCTCTTCTGAATTTATTTCAAGACACCTTGAAACAGAATTACGAACGTTTGTAGAACAATTGTGTGTCATCTCCCCATCGTCTGCTCTTCACATTAGTAGCAATAAACTATGAATCTGTCCGCAAACCGTCCATTACATCCGCGGGTAGTCAGACAAAGAATGGTAATCCTTTTACACATGCCTATCACACATTCCAGGCGTCAGGAGTAAAGTGAAGATCCCTCCGAACCGTCCGGTCACACAGACTCGGCGTGTTAGAGACACAATGAAGCTCCTTATGCACTCTCCCATCAAATAGTCCTGTTGTCAGACATACAGAGGAGATCCTAACACACTCCCCCAAAAAACAATGTGGAGGGAGGTACGTAGAAACATAGAACACCACAGCACAGTAAAGGATCTTCAGCCCTCCATGTTATGCCGACCCATCTAATCCTTAAAAACGTATTAAACCTACAATGAGGTGACCAGAATTGAACTCAATTATCTAAGTGCGGTTTCATCAGAGATTTGTAGAGTTGCAACATGACCTCTCTACTCTTGAATACAATCCCCCTATTAATGAAGCCCAGCATCCCATAGGAAGGATGTGGAAGGTATGGAGAGGGTGCAGAGGAGATTTACCAGGATGTTGCCTGGTTTGGAGAACAAGTCAAATGAAGCAAGTTTAGCAGAGCTGGGACTTTTCTATTTGAACCGTAGAAGAATAAGAGGGGACTTAATAGAAGTCTACAAGATTATGAGAGGCATATATAGGGTGGATAGTCAGTACCTGTTTCCCAGGGCAACAACAGCAAACACAAGAGGGCATATATAGGTAGGAAAGTTTAGGGGAGACATCAGGGGTAAGTTATTTAAACAAAGAGTTTTGAGTTCCTGGAATTACTTGTCAGGGATTGTGATGGAGGCTGAATCATTATGGGTAGTTAAGAACCTCTTGGACAGGCACACGGATAAAAGAAAAATGGAGGGTTATGGGTTTAGTACTTCTTAACTACCCTATCAACCTGTGCAGCGACCTTGAGGGATGTACGGATTTGAACCCGAAAGAGCCTTTATTCATCAACATTCTTAATTAACTGACCATTAATCCTGTACTCGGTCTTCTGGTTTGTCCTTCTAAAATGCATTACCACACATTTGTCCGAATTGAACTCCATCTGCTATTTTTCTGCCCAAGTCTACAGTTGTCTATATCCTCTTGTAACTTTCGACAACCTGCAGCTCCATCCGCAACTCCTCCAACCTTCATATCATCCGCAAACTTACTCACTCATCCTTCCACCTCTACATCCAGGTCGTTTATAAAAATCACAAATAGCTGGGATCCCAGCTATTGGGACCTTGCGGCCCTCCACTAATCACCGACCTCCAGGCAGAATACTTTCCTTCCACAACTACCCTCTGCTTTCTTACTTTAAGCCATTTAAAAAAATCCAAACAGCCATTTGTCGATTTATCCTATGTTTCACGACATTTTGGAATGGTTTCCCGTGAGGGAAATCTTGTGCTTTTGGGATTGTGTGATGGAACGTCTTGCGAGGAGCTTCACTCTGTGTCTGACCCCGGGAGGGCATGATGGGGCAGTCTGCAGCGAGCAGCTCTGTGTGTCTGACCCCCAAAGTATGTGATGGGATAGACTGGGTGGAGCTTCACGCTTGTGTGCATATATCACACGTACCTTTTCCTCTTTCGAGTTTATTTCCTGACGCTTTCAAACAGAGTTGGAACAATGCTGCTTCGTCCCATCGTCTATTCTGGAAAACAGGAGCAATGAACAGTGAATCTCTCTCCACACCGTCCATTACATCCACCCGTAGTCATACAGAGAACGGGGATCCTTTCACACCTGCCCATCGCACATTCATGGCGCTACTTCTAAAGAGAAGATCCCTCCGAACCGTCCGATCACACAGAGTCGGCGGTTCAGAGACAGAGTGAAGCTTCATCTACACTCTCCCATCAAATAGTCCTGTGGGCAGTCTTAAAGAGAAATTCCTGAAACACTCACCCAAAACACATTGTCGTGTTTGTTCATGACTGGCTTGTACAAACAGAGAGGCGGAGCGGAAGACAGCGGACAGATCGATATCCGTGGAAGTCAGCAGAAATAATACCAAAGGTGTGGAGGGCGCTTTACTCTGTTTCTGACTCCAGGATGTATGATAGGACAGTGTGGAGGGAGATTAACTCTGTGTCTGACCCATGGAGTGCGTGATGGGACGGTTCGGAGGGAGATTCACTCTGTGTCTGACCCCGGGAGTGTGTGATGGGACGGTGTGGAGGGAGATTCACTCTGTGTCTGACCCCGAGAGTGTATGATGGGACGGTGCGGAGGGAGAGTCAATCTGTGTCTGGCCCCGGGAGTGTGTGATGGGACGGTGTGGAGGGAGATTCACTCTGTGTCTGACCCCGGGAGTGTGTGAGGGGACGGAGTGGAGGGAGATTCACTCCGGTGTGGATATATCACACATCTCTGTTCCTCTTTTAAATTTATTTCAAGACGCTTTGGTACACAGTTAGAACAATGTTGCTTCGCCCACCGTTTGTTCTGAAAAATACTACCGGTAAACTGTGAATGTGACTTCTTAGGGTCAATTACATCAGCGGGTAATCAGGCACAGATTGGAAATCCTTTCACCCATCCCCATCACGCATTCCAGGCATCAGATGAAAAGTAAGGATCCATCCAATCTGCCCAATCACACAGACTCGGAGGTTTGGATTCAGGGTGAAGCTCCTCATGCACTATCCCATTAAATAGTCCTGCTGACAGACATACAGATGTTCCTAACACATTCTGTAAAACACATTGCAGGGAATAGACACAGAGTCAAGATTTCAAACCACAGTCCCAGCACATACTAACTGCGCTAGACACAGAGTAAAGTTGCTTCCACACCGTCCCATCACACACTCCCGGGGTCAGACACAGAGTGATTATTCCTCTACACGGTCCCATCACACGCTCCCGGGGTCAGACACAGAGTGATTATTCCTCTACGCCGTCCCATCACACACTCCCGGGGTTAGACACAGAGTGATTATTCCTCTACACGGTCCCATCACACGCTCCCGGGGTCAGACACAGAGTGATTATTCCTCTACACCGTCCCATCACACACTCCCGGGGTTAGACTCAGACTGAAGCTCCCTCCACACTGTCCTATCGCTCACTCTCGTGGTCAGACACAGAGTGATTCTCCCTCTACACCGTTCCATCACACGCTCCCGGGGCCAGACACAGCGTGAATCGGCCGCCTCACAGACTGATAGCACAGTAACGGATTGAGAAACAGAGCGAAACTCCCTCTTCACTCCATCGGTCCCATCTCACCTATCACCAGTTTTTCAGGGTTGCTGTGGTCTCCAACAGTGTGTCTGTCCCAGAGATAATAATTGTCTGTGAGACCAGAGATAGAACAGAGGAAGGTGGGGGAGTGGAAAGAGGGCTGTGGACAGGTGGTGAGTTTGCAGTCACTGGGAGGAAATGGTGTGAATCCACACGACCGGCCTGTACGCACAGAAACGTAGAGAAGCTGAGGAACGAGAAATCGATATCCGGTGGAATTGAGCAGAAATAAAAAGAAAGTGTGTGGTGGGAGCTTGACCATGTGTCGGACCCCGAGAGTGTGTGATGGGACTGTATAGAATATAGAACCGAGAACAACACCACACATTACAGGCCCTTCGGCCCACAATGTTGTGACGACCCTTATACCATGCCTCCCATATAAACCCCCAATATACCTCTTAAATTTATCTATTGTATGGGACTCCACCATAGACTCAAGCAGTGCATTCCACGCACCAACCACTATCTGAGTAAAAAACACCTTCCTCCAATATCTCCCTTGAACTTCCCACCCCTTACCTTAAAGCCATGTCCACTTGCACTGAGCAGTGGTGCCCTGGGGAAGAGGCAATGAGTGTCCACTTCATCTATTCATATTAATATCTTATATTCATCTATCATGTCTCCTGTCATCCTCTATCTCTCCAATAAGTAAAACCCTACCTCCCTTAATCTCTGCTCATAATGCATTCGCTCTAAACCAGGCAGCATACTGGTAAATCTCCTGTGTACCCTTTCCAATGCTTCCTCATTCTCCCTATAGGGAAGCAAACAGAACTGGAATGACCCGCGACTCTTTAACTCTATCACTCGACTTATGAAATCTAACACTCCACTGGATTTCTTAACTACCCTATCTACTGTGAGGCAACATCTAGGGATCTCAGGACATTTGCCCCCGATCTCTCTGCTCCTCCACACTCCCAAGTATCCTGCCATTTACTTGGTACTCTTCCTTGAGGTTTGTCCTTCCAAAGTGTACCACCTCACACTTCTCCGTGTTGAACTTCATCTGTCAGTTCTCAACCCACTTCTGCATCCTATAAATCTTACTCTGAAACTTTCGGGAATCCTCTGCACTATCCACTACACTACCAAATATTGTGTCGTCTGCAAACATGCCAACCAACCTTTCGACCCTGCCACTAATAAAAATCACGAGAAGTAGAGAAGTACCCGAACAGATCCTTGTGGGACACCACTAGTCAAAATACTTCCAATCTGAATTTACTCCCTGTACCCCAACTCTCGTCTTTCTGCAGCCAAGCCAATTCTGAATCCACCTGAACTAACTTCCCTGGATCCTATGCCTTCTGACTTTCCGAATAAGCCTACCGTGAGGACCCTTGCCAACTGCCTTACTCAAGTACATGAAGACCACATGCACTGCACTACCCTAATCTATATGCCTGGTCAACTCCTCAGAGTACTCTATCAGGCTTGGTAGACACGACCTTCCCTTCACAAGTCTATGCTGACTGTCCCTGATCAGACCATGATTCTTGAAATGCTCATTGATCCAATCTCTATGAAGCTTTTCCAACAGTTTTTCCACCACAGACATAAGGCTCATTGGTCCATAATTACCCGGACTATCCCTACTAACATATTTGAAGAAGGGCACAACATTAGCGTCCCACCAACCTTCCGGTGCCATTCCAGTGGACAACGTGGACATAAAGATCCTAGCCAGAGGCTCAGGAATATTTTCCTCGCCTCGTGGAGCAGCTTGCGGACCATCCCGTGAGGCCCTGGGGAATTATCAACACTAACGTATTTTAACAACTCCAACGCCTAATCTCACTGAATTTCAACGTGCTCCCGAACACCAACCTCACTCATATTGTCCTCAACGTAAACAAGTTCCCTCATATTGGTGAATACCGAGGACTTGTAATTATTGAGGACCTCGCTCAATTCCACAGCCTCATGGCACATCTTCCCACCTTTGTCTCTAATAGGTCCTATATTCACTCCTCTCATCATTTTGTTCTTCACATAATTGAAGAATTCCTTGGCTTTTTCAATTACCTTTCTCGCCAAGGCCTTCTACTACCCTCTTCTTGCTCTCCTCAGTTCCTTCCTAAGCTCATTTCTTGCTACCCAAAATTCCTCAATAGACCCATCTGATCATTGCTTCCTAAACGTCGTGTATGTTGCCTACTTCTTCATGACGAGATTATCCAACGCACCGGTCCCCATTGTGACTTCACTCTACCATTCTTAATCTTCTTCACTGGAAAAAAATAACCCTAACATCCTGCAAGAGATCCCTAAACATCGAACAAACATAGTTCATCTCTCTGCAGATACATCATCCCAATTCACACAACGGATGTTCTAATTTTGTAGCCTCATAATCAGACGTTCCCCACTTTAAAAAAATCGTTTGTGTGGCTCACACATACCTCTTCCTCTTTTGAATGTATTTAAGGACCCTTGGAAAGAAAGCTAGAACAATATTGTCTCGTCCCATCGTCCTTTCTGGAAAATAAGACTCTCTCCACACCGTCCATTATATCGGCCGGGTGTCAGACACATTGGGATCCTTTCCCAACGGCCTATCACACAATCTCGGGGTCAGAAACATAGTGAAACTCCCTCCACACCGTCCAATCACACAGTCCCGCGTTCAGACACAGAGTGACTCTCCCTCCACACCGTCCAATCACACACTTCCGCGTTCAGACACGGAGTGAATTACCCTCCACACCGTCCAATCACATAGACCCGGCGTCAGACCCAGAGTGACTCTCCCTCCACACCGTCCCATCACACTTTCCCGGGGTCAGACACAGAGTAAATCTACCCTCACACCGTTGCAACACACACACCTAGTCGAGTACAGAATGAAACACCCTCCTCACTGGTCCCTTGATAAATTTGCTCCGAAATTTCCGAACAAGTAACAATGAAACCCCTACAGTCGTGCACTGCGTTGCCGGAAGACAGGCATAGAATAGGGATCCATCCACACCGTCGCATCACACAATCGCGGGGACAGACACAGAATTAATCTCATCACAGAATGTGCGGGGAGATTCACTCTGTGTCTGACCCCGGGAGTGTGTGATGGGACGGTGTGGAGGGAGATTCACTCTGTGTCTGACCCCGGGAGTGTGTGATGGGACGATGTGCGGGGAGATTCACTCTGCGACTGACACCGGAGCTGTGAGATGGGACGGTGTGGAGGGAAATTTATTCTGTATATGACTCCGGGAGTGTGTGATGAGACGGTGAGGAGGGAGATTCACTCTGTGTCTGATCCCGGGAGTGTGTGATGGGACGGTGAGGAGGGAGATTCATTCTGTGTCAGATGCAGTGCGTGTGTGATAGGTCGGTGAGGAGGGAGATTCACTCTGTGTCTGACCCCGGGAGTGTGTGATGGGAAGGTGTGGAGGGGGATTCACTCTGTAGGGTGCGTAGGGAAGTCTGCAGTTAGACACAGAGTGAATCTCCCTCCCTACCGTCTCATCACACACTCCCGGGTTCGGACATAGAGTGAATCTCCGTCCACACCGTCACATCTCACACTCCCGGCGTCAGATACAGAGTGACCACCCTTGTCAGATACAGAGTGACCACCCTCCACACCGTCCCATCACACACTCCCGGTGTAAGACACGGAGAGAATCTGCCGCCTCACAGTCCGCTAACACGGTAGCGGATTCATAAAGAGATTGAATCTCACTCTTCAATCCCTTTCTCCCACTCACCAACCACCAGTACTTCAGCGTCCTGTAGTCTCTACCTGTGTGCCTGTCTCAGAGGTAATAAGAGTGTGTGAGACCAGAGGTAGAACTGTGGATGGAGGGGGAGGGGAGTGCGGGCTGTGGACAGGTGGAGAGTTTTCAGTCACTGCGAGTCAATTGTGTGAAAACACATCAAATGCCTAAATGCACAGAGACCTAGAGAAGCAGACAAGCGAGAAATCGATATCCGGTGGAAATGAGAAAGAAATAGCACCAATTGACCATTTGTCTGACCACGGAGTTGTGTAATGGAACGGTGTGGAGGGAGAGACACTCTGTGTCTGACCACGGGAGTGTGTGACGGGAAGGTGTGGAGGGAACTTCATTCTGTGTCTGACCCCGGGGGTTTTTCGATTGGACGGTGTAGAGGTAGATTCACTCTGTGTTTGACACGGGCAGTGTGTGATGGGACGGTGTGGAGGGAGATTCACTCTGTGTCTGACCCCTGGAGTGTGTGATGTTGCCGGTTGGAGGGAAATTCACTCTGTGTCTGCCCCCGGGATTATGTGATGGGACGCTGTGGAGGGAGTTTCACTCTGTATGTGACCCCGGGAGTGTGTGTTGGGACAGTGAGAAGGGAGATTCACTCTGTGTGTGACCCAATGTGTGTGTGATGGGATGGTGTGTAGTGAGATTCACTCTGTGGGTGACCCCGGGAGTGTGTGTTGGGACGGTGTGGAGGGAGATTCACTCCGAGTCTGACCACGGGAGAGTGTGATGGGACGCTGCGTAGGGAGCCTCTCTCTGTGTCTGACCCCTGGGGTGAGTGAGGGAACCGAGCGGAGTGAGCTTCACTCCGAGCTCGTCCCCGGTGTTCTATGTTTGGATGTTGTGGAAGTAGCTACACTCTGTGTCTTACTCTCTTCACCCTTTGGAACATAACTGGGGATTGTCAGTATTTCAGAGAAGTATTGAAAGCGTGCAGCTGCACCTACTGGGCCGTCATGCAGACATCAAAAACCTTTACTGACGCCGGGAATGTGATACGTACACGCCAGACTGAAGCTCCCTCTGCACGAACCCATTCCATAATTCGGAGGTCAGACGCTCAGAAAAGCTCCCTCCACAACGTCCCATCACACACTCTCGGTGTCTGTCACACTGAGAAGCTCCCTTCACACGGTATCATCACCAACTCCCGGGGTCAGACAAAGAGTGAATCTCCCGCGACACAGTCCCCGCACCCGCTCCAGGGGTTATACCAGGAGTGAAGCTCCCTCCACAGCGTTCCATCACACGCTCCCTGGATTAGAAGCGAAGTGAAGCTCTCTCCACACCGTACCAGTACACAGTACTGGGGTCAGACACAGACTAAAGCTCCCTGGACAGCAGTGATGTCAAACTCACGGCCCGCTGGCCATATCCTGCCCGGCGCACAATTATATCCGGCCCGCGAGTTCATTTTAGATAGATCTATTATTTTATTTATTAATGGCCCGGCGATATGAAGCCTATGATTGTAAGTTAATACCAATCATAAAAATAATGCTTGCTCTGCAGTCTTTTTCATAAGAAACGGAATTTGTGAAGTGAAACACTTTGTAGTTATAGCAGAGACTGAGACACATGAGAACAGGCTGAAAAAACGGAGGCAATGAAAGCTGCCTTCGCCCGCGTCCGACTGATCCGGCCGCATGAAGCTGCATTTTGCCCCATCCGGCCCGGGACCTAAAATGAGTTTGACACCCCTGGCCTAGGCAATGTCTCTACTTGTCAGAGTTCCTCAATACTGAACTCACTACACTGAAAGCTGCCCGACTGATCCGGCCCGCATGAAGCTGCATTTTGCCCCATCCGGCCCGGGACCTAAAATGAGTTTGACACCCCTGGTGTACAGTGTCCTATCACACGCGCCCGACTGATCCGGCCGCATGAAGCTGCATTTTGCCCAATCCGGCCCGGGACCTAAAATGAGTTTGACACCCCTGGTGTACAGTGTCCTATCACACGCGCCCGACTGATCCGGCCCGCATGAAGCTGCATTTTGCCCCATCCGGCTCGGGACCTAAAATGAATTTGAACCCCTGGTGTACAGTGTCCTATCACACGCGCCCGACTGATCCGGCCGAATGAAGCTGCATTTTGCCCAATCCGGCCCGGGACCTAAAATGAGTTTGACACCCCTGGCCGAGGCAATGTCTCTACTTGTCAGAGTTCCTCAATACTGCAAAGTTACTCTCACAGCTCATTCCGTCCTACGATCTCTAACACGGGGAATATCACTGCTTATTCAGAACTCACTACACTGATAAAGTCATTGATTTTTTTCAGCCTCATATGAGGGACGCAGCGCAAGCCAGATGCAAAACCATAAGACCAGAAAACCATAAAAGCTCTCTCTTCATAAAAATATTCTTCAGCAGAGTGACACCGTTAGTGAAGATGCCCAGTGATCAGTGCCCACATTGTCAGCGGAATGGCAGAACGTATTTCTCATGTCTTTATTGGATAATATCCACTCCCTTTTAGCAAGTAAAAATGTCGATAATACACATATTATAAACGGCAGAATCAATTTCTCAAAAGTGCAAACGTTTAAAGATACTTATAGCACCAGGCACAGCAGGAGATGGATTGAATGAATTGAATTGAATTGAATGATCTTTATTGTCATTATACATAGGTACAATGATGGGGTGTACTGGACACAACTTCCGTTCATCGTATCCTTGTGGCCGTGATTTTATCGCTAATTCAGTTCAGAGGTCCACATACCTACGAGTTACCGAAAACATTAGTGGGACAGAACGTCATGGAACCTCGGCTTTTGCTGTTGATCTCAGGAGGAAAGCTCACTCATTATCTTCACGTGTTTATATTTGGAGACAAGGGCATAGTTTTATTTTCGTATCTCTAAATGACATTCGAGATATTTGTTGCAAATCCTGTTACCCCTATTTTATTTCGGCACTCTCATGAAAATACATCCGGACGTTGTACGGCGTCTTCGCGGATAAAGAACCTCAATGGCAAAAGTAGTTTCAGATAATTAAGTTTATTAAGGGA
The DNA here is from genome assembly GCF_030144855.1 of Hypanus sabinus. Lineage (NCBI taxonomy): Eukaryota > Metazoa > Chordata > Chondrichthyes > Myliobatiformes > Dasyatidae > Hypanus > Hypanus sabinus. Next base: position 452,036 of record NW_026781250.1, on the reverse strand, counting down.
TTGGACAAGATAGAGGCAGGAAATATGTTCCAGATGCTGGGAGTGTCCAATACCAGAGGGCATGGTTTGAGAATAAGGGGTAGGTCATTTAGGACAGAGTTAAGGAAAAACTTCTTCTCCCAGAGAGTTGTGAGGGTCTGGAATGCACTGCCTCGGAAGGTAGTGGAGGTCTATTCTCTGGATGCTTTCAAGAAGGAGCTAGATAGGTATCTTATGGATAGGGGAATCAAGGGATATGGGGACAAGGCAGGAACCGGATATTGATAGTAGATGATCAGCCATGATCTCAGAATGGCGGTGCAGGCTCGAAGGGCCGAATGCTCTACATCTGCACCCATTGTCTATTGTCTATAATGGAAACATATGAATGCCGAGCCTACAGCACTTACAGCTTTACAACTATATGATACTCTGAAGTCTAATGCCAGGTATGAAATGGAGATTATTTATGTTAAAATACCCTGTGTACATGTAACCATACTTTTAAGATACTTAACTATTGAAGAAAATGTGCTGAATGCTGTGAATGAATGCACATGTTTTTAGTTGTTTCAGTTGGGCTGTGCGATGATGAAAAGGTAGCATCAGTGCAAATCACTGATCAAAGTGGGATGTAGTTAAACCGTTACAGTTCGGTCCTTGCAGAATTCCGGAACACACTCAGTTATTTGTTTGTGTGTCGGCAGTGAGGCCGATGACCAGGCGATGTGAGGGTCGTAGGTGGAGAGGAAGGGGTAACCAAATGTGAGAAGGATGTCAGGCTGCACTTGAAATAAGCTGATCAGTTTTAGACGGCCAGTTATAGAGCAAATTGTATTACTCTAGAATAGCACAGGAGGCATTCATCGATACTTTAATAGCACACAGGGAAATCCGATCTGAGAGAAGCTGGACAGCAAGAACATTGTTCGTTGGAGCTGAGCAGAATGACGTGTCAGCTTATGGAAGTTTCTCTGGTCTTGCCAGGGTGAATACACTCAGTCTTCTTTTATTCCCGTAGATGTGTAAAATTCTATTAAAAATGGCATTTGTCGGCAAAGAGCAGTCAGAAAGGGTGTAGCCAAGTACCACAGACCCATAGAACATTACAGCACGGAAACAGGCCTTTTGGCCCTTCCTGGCTGTCCCGAACCATTTTTCTGACCAGTCCCAGAGACATGCCCGTGGCCCATATCCCTCCATACACCTCTCATCCACGTCCAAGTTTTTCTTAAATGTTAATAACGTTTACAATGCCATCACTTACAATAACAGGTACAATAACATCATTTAAAAGCAGTTCAAGGGATGCATTATTTGGGAAGGTTAGGCACCGAACGCTGACAAATAGATCGAGCTTTGAAGGCACCGCGGTCATCATGGACGGCTTGGTCTGATTTCATGCTGTACAACTCCAGCGCATGCAAAATGAGCAAACAGACTTTCATTGTTCCTACAGCCAGTTTAAACCCAGTCTGCCATTGAATCAGAGACCTGATTTAGTAATGATTGTTTAGCAAACTCAGGCGGCTGAGTGGCCGGGTGTTTCAGTTTCCTATCCTCTTGCATTCTATGATCAATAATGTAACTGTGCCAGCAGAGTCTGCAACTTTAGGCACGGGCCACCTCCGTTACCGACACTCAGGAGCCATAACAAGTCTCCTTGTACGTGTTGGACAGCTGAATCCTTTGCACACCTGAAGTCCGGTCGATGATCTTCAGTTCGCGCTGTTCGTTGAGCAGGATCGTTTGATCAGGGTAATTGTGTGTAAGGCTGCACGGATCATTCTGCCAGCACTCCTCAATCGCAGTGAATTCACAGTGTGTAAGTTTACAGGGAACGGGCGGGCAGCTATAGGAGTGCAAAAGGAATCGGCAATAATGTGAATCCAGCAGGGTGTCAGCAGAGGACGTCAAACTCAAACAAAACATGTTCCGCCATCGACAGATTGTTTGTGATTTTTTATCCATTTATCGGTTCTGTGGGCACACGTGACACCAGCGGTTGACCTATGACCCCGTCAACAGAACACCTCCAGGTGACCAGGCAATGTCTGCAGCAACGGCAAATATGAGGACTCTGCGGACAGCCAATCCCCGTAAGGCTGCTGGTTACGTCAAAATCCCAGACTGACTGCTCAGTCTGTGTGCGCGCCAGACCACAGATAGACACGTTCAACATTTCACAAGCTGCTGCCCACTGGCATAAAGACAGGCGCTATGAAACATGTGCACACATTCTGTGTGAACTAAAATATTAAAGGAAGGATGCAATACTGAGGCTTCATAAGTATTTAGTCAGACAACACTCGGAATACTGTGACTGGTGTCGGCAATTCATCTGAGAATGGATGCGATCGCATTGGCGATGGCCGAGATGACTGACGCAAGAGTGATGCCGAATTGAAAGGGTTAACGTATAAGGAGCGTTTGATGACTCTGGGCCCGCACTCGCGGGAGTTCAGGAGATTGCAAATGGATTTAATTGAGATTATAGACTATTGGAAGACCAGGAAAGAGTGGATGCGTGGGGAATAATTCGCACATTGTGGGGTTTGGGAACAGACTGCACGGCCTCAGAATACAAGGACGTTTCTATAGAAGAAAGACGAGGAGATAATTCTGCAGCCAGGAGGTGGTGATTCTTTGGACTTCAATCCCTCAGACAGCTGTTGATGCCATGCCATTCGGTATATGAAACAAAAAAAATTACATTTTTTCCTGATTATTAACGAGTTAAAGGTTATGGAGTAAAGGCAGGAGAATGGACGTGAAGGGAACAATAAATGATGGAATGGTGGAATGGCGGAGCTGAGTCCTTGGGCCGAATGGTCTAATTCTGCTCTGATTTCTTATGGTTTTGGTCAGTGACATCTGCTGGCACTGACGCCAATCATTGTGATGAAATCCGTGATGATGATGATTGCTTTATTGTGGGCAGTGTCTTTGAAATTTGGGTAACGCGGCCATGATAAATAACCTTCAGAGATTGCTTGCCTAGTATCATCAGTCACATAACTAGGACTTGTGAGACACAGCTGCTCATGCAATCGTCCAACAGCCGCTGCCGTGGCTTCACGTGACCTTGATCAGGCTGCCAAGCAGGTACGACATGTATCGCAGTAGCGGCCAGCAGGCCAGTGGAGGGAAAGGACGCCTTTCATCTCGCTGGCTCCAGACGAATTCCCAACTACTCACTTATTAAATTTCCCGCATATAATGATTTTTACCATCTCCATCTCAATACTTGTTCATTTTAAACTTAAATATGGAATGTAATGGATTACCGGAACTGTAGCGGTTGCAAACAGAATATTGAAATGAACAATGTTTAACTTTAATATCGAAAACAGCATTCAGCAATTAAATGTATTTCCCGTATAAACGATAATGTTAAGCAATGCCCACGCAGTCGTATCTTCTATGTGCCCAGTCTACTAATCCTCTTCTTCATTGATATGATATCTGTTTTGTAAATGATCCCTGAAAGGAAGATCTGTGAATGAGAGAGAGAATCCCGGATGTCTTCTCAACTCCAAGATGACAGATTGCGGGGTATTCCGCATCGAGTCCTCTGAATTTTAAGCTGAAGGGTGAACAGTCACGGGCTGTGGTACATTTGGCTACGGGTGACGTAGATATGAAGTGTGACGAAGCTCTGCAACATTGGTTCAGAGAGTTAGGGACTACCTTTGAAGAACAGGCCGTCCAGGGTTGTGATCTCAGGATTGCTACCACATGACAGTAGGGACATGCAATACGAAGAATATACACTTTAACACGGGAATAAGAAACTGGTGTAAGCGGCTTGGTCTCTTCGAGGGAAGGTGAGCCCTGTACCTAGGAGACGGATTGCAACTGAACTAGAGGGGGACAAATATTCTGCTGGGGAGAGCTGCTTTGCAGGGGACAGAGTGACAGAGTTAAACGAGAGTGCAAGGGATGGTAATCCGACTGTCAGAAAATATTTAAAAATGGATTGTGGAGACAGATGATGCTGAGACCTCAAGCATAAATCAAATATTTGAACATGTGCGACTAATATTCTTTCTCCCTTAATTGTTCACAAGCTCGAAAGTGGCGAGTAGGCCATCGATATCTCTGATCTCCATCGTCCATTTGGGGTTGGCCGTCTGGTTGGAAGTCATCAGCGCTCCATCAACTGTGCAGGGAATGGGCGTAAAGAGCTTTACCAGAGCCCCTTTGGCCTGTCTTATCCGTTTCAACTGTGGCTGCGGAGACATAGGCTTGGTCTGTGAGGCAAATGTGCATAGCAGCGCATGTTCCAATGCCGGAAATGTCGTAGGAAAGGCAGATGAGTTAAAGGCACCTGGAATTAAAATATAATAACGCAGTGATTAGTGAGAGTTGCTTGCAGGAGGGGCAGAAAGTTCTGGCAACTTAATATTCCCTTTCTTTGGACGTGACAGAGCGGGAGGGAGAAACGTGGGAGGGGCGGTGTTGTTAGTCACGGAAAATGTCATCTCACTGCTCAGTCAGCACAGATTGGAAAATTCGTCTAGTGAGGCGCTAACGGTGGAACTGGGGAAGAAAGTGGAGATGGCCACTATAATGGGGCCCTATTACAAATCACGTATCAGTCCTCGGGATTCAGAGGAACACACTCGCAGATAGACTGTAGCAAGAAACATAAAGTTGCTAGAGTAGGCGCATTTAACTTTCCATACATTTACTGAGATCCTCATACACTGCTATCTGTTTATATATTTATTTGCACAGTTTGTTGTTCATTAATCCTGTTTAGAGTTACGTTTCAATAGATGTTCTCAGGTGTGCCTCACAGGAAAACTACATTGGTGTGCAGAAGTTTGAGTATCTCTGGTTTAAATTTCTGTTGATGTGAATAGCTAAGTGAGTAAAAGATGACCTGATTTTCAAAAGGTGTATAGTTAAAGATGTGATATTTCTTTAATTTTTTTAAGCAAGATTATTATTTTATTTTGTTTCAAACTTTGACAGTTTTCAAAATAACAAAAAAACGGAAAAGGCCCAAAGCAAAATTTGTGCATCCTGCATGGTCAGTACTTAGAACCACGCCCTTTGGCAAGTATCACAACTTGCAAACTCTTTCTGTCGCCAGCTAAATGTCTTTCAATTCTTGTTTGGGGGATTTCGCCTATTTTTCCTTTCAAAAGGCTTCTAGTTCTGTAAGATTCTCGGGTCGTCCTGCATGCACTGTTTTTGTTTTGAGGTATATGCACAAATTTTCGATGATAGGTCGGGAGACTGTGAGGGCCATGGCCAAACCTTCAGCTTGTACCCCGTGAGGTAGTCCATGGTGGATTTTGACGTGTGCTTCGGATCATTATCCTGTTGTAGAAGCCATCTTCGTCTCAACTTCAGCTTTTTTTCTTTTTTTACTGGCAGTGTGATATTTATTTCCAGAATTTGCTGGGATTAAATTGAATTCATTCTTCCCTCTACCAGGAAAGCGTTCACCGTGCCACTGGCTGCAACACAAGCCCAAAGCATGATCGATCCACCCCGGTGCTTAACAGTTGGAGAGGTGTTCTTTTCATGAAATTCAGTACCCGTTTTTCTCCAAATATACCTTTTCTCATTGCGGCCAAAAACTTATATTTTAACTTTTGCAGTCCACAGAACTTGCCAAAATGCATCAGACTTGTTTAGATGCTGCTTCGCAAACTTCCGACTCTGAATTTTTTGGACGCACTAAAAGTTTTCTTCTGATGACTCTTTCATGAAGGTCATACCTGTGCAGGTGTTGCTGCCGCACAGTAGAACAGTGCGCCAACGCTCCACAGTCTGCTAAATCTTCCTGAAAGGATTGATTTGCATTTTTAGAAATCCTACGAGCCGTTCTGTCGAAAAGTTTTCTTGGTCTTCTAGACCTCAACTTGACCTTCGCCATTGTTGTTAACTGCCATTTCTTAATTACATTACGAACTCAAGAAACGGCTACCTGAAAACGCTTTGCTGTCTTCTTATAGCCTTCTCCTGCTTTGGGGGCATTGTTTATTTTAATTTTCAGAGTGCTAGGCAGCTGCGTAGAGGAGCCCATGGCTGATGATTGTTGGGACAAGGTTTGACAAGTCAGGGTATTCATTCAACTTTGAAATTTGTATTACCTGGCCGTTCCTAACGATTGCTTTGAACAAGCCCTAGCCTAACAAGCTAATTAAGGTCGAGCCTTTGGTAAAAGTTATCTGAGAGCTCAAATCTCTTGGATTGCGCAAACCTCTGCATGGTGTTCCTTTCCTTATTTACACTCTAAAAATGTAGAAAACAAAAATAATACACTACTATCGCTTAAAATGTTGAAAAAATGTTTTATCTTTAACTTTAAGACTTTTGGAGATCAGGTCATCTTCTGGTTACTTAGCTATTCTCAGTAACAGAAATTTTGACTAGGGGTGCCCAAACTTCTACATGCCACTGTTGACATTCCTATGACATGTTCCAACATTCAGCTTGCATCGTTGAATATTGGGGAATGAGTTCACAGCCGAACAAAGTTTCGGAAAATTTGAATTCAATTAAACAAATGAATACAACAAAACAATCCGCCCACTTTCTTAGAAAGTTAGTTACATAAGGACAAGTAGTTGTTCATTTCATTTGGTTCACTAGGAAAGAACAGCCGTGTAACCTGTTCCAGGCCAAAGTCAACGTGACGACTTTCACTGCCTGCTGTATACAAGCAGATTATTCAGTTCGTTTCCCATTGGGATTTGAGATCATTGCAGAGCGTGTTAGCGATAACTCCCCCGTAACTGGAGAGAATTCACTGAGAGGCTGAACAACGTCACTGGAGAGCAAGGAACGGGAAACGTAAGTGCTCGACAGCGAACAACTCCGGAACACCTGGATTGAGTTCAATTTAACTGTTTTCAATGCCGCCTGTCAGCTCAGAATTCCATTGGTAATTATGATTCTCACACATTGTCCAGCTTTACTTGTCAGTTTTGATCTCGGGAAACAGTCTGATGGAATGTGTTTCTATATATTGCTCCTCACTGAGTCTCCCTAATTACAAAATTAAATAAAATTACAAAATTGTATAAAATTATTGTAGGGGTCTATATTTCCACTGGAGGATCTTTTGCCCAAACTGTTTAGTTTACAATGAGCATGTTTCACTGGATGGCCTTTAGCCTAATTTTCCCATGATGCAGCGCCATAATAGAACGAGTCCCCGCGTACCTTGGAAGCAGAATTTTAAAATGCGCAGCGGGAGACGCAGCAGATTCCAATAGATTCAACTTTTCAGATGTATTAGCCTGCATAGCTGCCTACACCAATGCATTCCACAGATTCACCGCTCTCTGGTTAAAGAAATAACTTCGTCCTCTGTGTTTTAATTGGATGTTCTCAATACTGAGATTCAGCACCTTGGTCCTAGCCTCAGTCACAATAGGAAATATTGTCTCCCCATATTCTTAACCTGGACTTCCCACTGTCCGATAGGTTGCAATGTGTTCTTCCCCAATTCTTCCAAACTCCAGCAAGCACAGACCCAGAGCTATTAAATTATCGTCATACATTACGATCCAACTCCTTGCGACACACGACATGACAAACCAGGTCACAGTTCAATGTCATTAAAGCAAAACAGCCCTGGGGTAAAAAAAGAAAGGAATCCCGGATTGCTTAATATTGGAATATAGATTGAATGACTGGGATATTAATAACTCGCACTTGAGTAAGAATTTTGAAGATAAGCATTTTAAAATAAGTGTAACGTATAAAGCGTAAGGTATTTTAATTTGCTTGAGTTCATCTTATTCGACATCCTAACTCTAAAAGAACTGTGTGTAAATCCGCTGTAGCAAGATCCACTTGTATTTACTGTGGAAAATACTGTTCGGCCAGTAGGGAAACTGTACCGAGGTGTTGTAGAATTCGAGTGAAACTGGACCAAGGCAAAGTTATATCTCATTTGTTCCGTGATTTTCAACATGTGCTGACGCTAGAAATTAATAGCCAGGCAAAATAAGGGCAATAGATCAAACAGCAGCCGGTACAGAAGGCAAACTGAAACATTAAACAATGAAACACCACTGAAAGATAATTGATGTCCGGATCAGTAGACACGGACAGTTCACTCCAAAGATTTATGAAATGCAATCTTCGAGAATGGATCGATGAGTTTTCAGTACTGGATATTATGGTGATTTAACGTGGAAGGTAAAACACATCTTACAGAAGGGAATTAAGCAGACAATTTAATCTACAACAGAGTAAAGTAGTCTTTAAGTTAAAGGAAAGGAAAGACAGACTTGCTGGGAGCAAACGGATTGATTGAGAACTGCAACGTTTTCAGGGAGTTAAACTTTTCAATATGTTCGCAGCGCAGATGTGTCTTTATTTCCAAAAATTAGAAAATTACTTGACTCTTTCATCTGAGCGGTACAAACATCTAAGAAGCTTCAAAACTAAATTAGCGGGGGGATTGCAGAAGGACTTTCATCTGCTGTCTGAATCTGGTCTGGGTCACTCCGTAAATAAATGTATTTGTGCAGCTGCTGAAATTCTGAATCACAGAGCCTCAATTGTGAGCCTGAAAAAAGCCGGATAGACGTTGCCAGGTCGGTGGAAAGGTACCGCATGAGGATGAAGACCAGAGTGGTTGTCGCCCAACAGAGGAAGATACTCTCCGACTCTCCATCTCCGGATCTCGCTGTTTACCGCAATTTCCCCGTCCCTTCAGTCCCCTGCGAACTCTGCTCGCCGCCAGTATCTGTCCGACGGTCAGAGCATTGAGGGTCAAAATGAGGAAGAAAGGAAGTAGCGGATTCAGCAGGCGGTTTGCCTAATAAAATCCCTCAAACGTTACCGAAAAAGGGAATAGGAGTTTACCGTAACACAGCCAGTTGCCTCTCCAGACCGTCGTTGCAATTTCCTCGGCAGAGAATAGTGATTGCCACAAGGTCAACTGCGGTGAAACAAAGACCGAAGACAAGATCTAACCGCTTTTTGTGTAGATATTCGACCTTGTCCGCCGGAAATAACAGCCGTGGTTTATTTCGGATGAACTTTGTCACTGGGAGTAAGTACACACCTTTGTTTATGTGGACACCTGAACACGGCACAAAGCGATTAATGGTCGCAAAAGTTCACAAGGTCTCCACACGTTTGCGGCCTACAGCAGTTATGAGCAGAGTCCAAGAATGATAGAGCACAGTGTTAAGTGCCCCGAAAATGGGTGTCTAACCAGCAGAGATAGAAGAATCCGTTGGTGTCTGGTGGTTACTATTTTCAAGTGTTTATTAGTAAAATAAGCAAATCAATATCAATAATGCAAATGTATAGATAATACACGTTAGCAATAATAAACCTAAACATGTGGGAATAATAATAATCGATAATAAACAAGCTCTATCGTTGTCTAGGGGATAATGAATTATAATGGGAAAATATAAAGTTCAGTTCAGTTCATACGTGCTGAAGTAGATGTTGGTTGTTGTGTTGTAATCGTGAGAGAGAGAGAGAGAGAGAGAGAGAGAGAGAGAGAGAGAGAGAGAGAGAGAGAGAGAGAGCGAGAGAGAGAGAGAGAGAGAGAGAGCTGTAACAGCTACAGGCAGGCAAACCTTCCTTTACGTTCTTGATCCGTCGTTTCGTTGCGGCCATTCAGGTATGACACCTCTGTCCTTCAGCTAGACCGTTCTTCTGTGGTAGACTCGTCACTCTGGCATGAGTGGACACACACACTAGCCCCCCCCCCCTGCCCTGCTATAACAGTGTGATTTAAACTGACCGATTTCTTTGTTCGGTCTCCGATGCCCCACACCTTCACGTGGGTTCCAACACTCAATCAGTGCTCAATAGTGTGTCTCCTGGTGTATCTGAGGGGTGACTCCCCAGACCTAACTTTTATCCCTACTCACGGGGTCTCAGATGTTAATCAATTTTTAATGGTTGTGTCCATCAAACCAGCCCACTCCGGATGTCCACTGAGGAATTTTAATGAACAGAATGGTTTAAGATAAATAACCCTCTCAGAAGCCATAAGTCTTTCAGAAGTCATTATATGGTGAATCAACAAGTCTGACTACCCTGCTATATCTCTCTCTTATCTGTAGCAGATGTCCCAGTTCCAGCATGTTTTCCCTTATGTATCTCTCTCTCATTAGCAGCAAAGCAACAGTAACGGTTTATGATTCTCCCGGCCGGGGTGGGGGGGGGGGGGAGGACATGGGCAACTCTGCACCATTCTGCCCATCAGAGCTGTTCATCCTTCGTAACAACAGGAACAGCTCCTTCGGCCCAATATCTCCTTGCCGATCTACACGGCCAGCTGAGCTGTTTCCATTTGTCTGCATTTGGACATCATCTTGTTAAATCTTTCGCAATCAATATTGGTTTTAAAACATCGATAACCATCCTGTATCACCCATTCCATTGCCAGGTAGTTCCATATACACACCGCCTTCTGTGTCATAAAATTTCTCTTGGAATCTAACTACATCTTGGCCCTCTGGACATCAACATACCCCCCACCCCCCGCTTAGTTCGGTTCCACAAACTTATGGCGATACAAGTGACTCTGCGCCTTGTTTTACACCACTCTGTAAAGTTATCCTTCTTTCTCCGACCTTTAGGAATAAAACACTCTATGTAAGGAACAAAATACAGCCGGACCTCTCTCTCTACCTAAGCCTTTAGAGACCTTGCAGCATCTTTGTCAGTATTGGCTGCACTCTTTTCAGCCCTTGCTAAACGAGGCCACCAAAACTGCGCAGTGCATTATATCCAAAGACGGGGGTAGTGTTATTAATGCGTGGACGGAAATCTATACAAAGATGGTATCAGTATTAAGTGCCAGAGAGTTTTAATGATTTGTCAGAATGTCCTTCTCTTCAACCCGGGATCGCCCATCTGCGCTTCGTTTCAAAAGCCCCGGTTTGTATTCGAATGCAAGGCCGGATTGTGAAACCACGATATTGCCCAACAACATCGCCTCATCTCTCTTCATAGCTGAGCGGCCCAACTATTTCTCTGATTATTATTACCCAACTATTATTAATCTCGTCTCACTACTATCTGCTGTGTCAGGCTGAGAGGCGTTGACCCCTGACCTGAGCGCAACGGCCCTTCAAACAATTCTTCCTGCATTGAAACGTACGCAGCTCAGAACATGAGTCCCGACAGGCTCGATTTTTTCCTTCTTGACTTTTTCAGAAGTCCTCACAACATCTGTCCCAACATCCATTCAACTAACTGAAATGGCGTTCTTATTTACATGTGCCTGCAACTCTAGTTTATACCAGCCCTCACCCCTTCTAATGGCAAACCTTACGGCTGGGATATTAGTTCGATTCCAGTTCAGGTGTAAATTGAGAGAGTTGCTCACGGGAGAGGAAATGAAGGAGCTGAGCCAGGTGGGGGCGGTGTGGCGCGTCCTCCAGGCAGGCGTCTGTGCTGCCCCCAGTGTTCGCCCGGCAGAATGCAATCTGCTTTGAGAAAAATTGTCGATTGCAATGGCATTCAAAATGCCCGGTGTGCTTCAAGCTGCATAAATGTGTGTGTGTGTGTGTGTGTGTGTGTGTGTGTGTGTGTGTGTGTGTGTGTGTGTGTGTGTGTGTGTGTGTGTGTGTGTGTGTGTACATAATACGTGATTGTACTTAAATAAGTTTGCTATCTTTATATTTTATATATATTATGTGCGTTTCAACCTGAACTCTTCAGCTACATTTTAAACTGAATGTTATTTCTAATTTTGGTCCCACATGCAGATAAATAAGTTTGGAGAACCGGCTCCCTTTTCCTACCGATATCCTGGTGACGATAACGACCGCATACCATCGAGGAATCTCGGTATCGTCCACAGTACCGCTTTTCCGTTCCCCGAACAAAGAAAATCCTATCGACACAGCTCGCCAAATTTCACCACTTATTCCCTGCAGAGCCACAGAACCATAGTCAGTGCCAGAGACCTGACCGGTGAGACTTTCCCCACTTGATCATTTGCACCTCTCTCCTCCCATCCAGAAAATCCGAAGTGGTCTACCTGTTATTGAGCGGGTTGGCCTCAAGGTGTATCTGCATTGTTTCTGGATGTTTATTCCTTTTCACCTTCCTGTCTGTCACCCAGATTCCAGTACCCTACACCGTGGGTGTAAATACCTCTCTATATGTCTTCACTATCTTACCTCAGTTTCCCGAATTTTCCCGAGTTCATCCAGTTCGAGTTCCAGCGATGTTCCGCAGAGTCTCACGGCGAGATGCGTGTGGGTGTCACGGTATGGGGTCGTTTAGAGTCCGGTCGGTGTTGTGTACATGTCATGGTGAGGGGTGTGTAGGTATCACAGTGACAGCTGTGTGGCTCGCTCACTGCCTATGCTGCCTGGGAAGTGGTTGTTCTCGGTGTTTCGCAATCTATCGCCAAAGTCCTTGATCTCCCCCACCGCCCTTCTCTGCCCACTCGATGAGTTTAAGTCTGTCTTTTTGCCCCTCTTTCAGAGCAGTGAATGCAAATCACCGAACAGAACACACCCTTCGGCCCACAATGTTGTGATATACCAACTGGCCTAAATCTCTTCTCACTGCACAACAACCATCCCCCTGCATTCCCTGCACGTTAACATCCCTGTCAAAGAGGCACAAGAACCTCTCTCTCCCTGAGTTTGTCAATGAACTTCATGTGACCAGTAAAGCCGCCCCTCAACTTGGAATACTTCCCGCTTCATCACGAATAATGCACCCGAAACCGGGAACGTTGAGCTGACGCTCCTGGCCGCCCTGCACCGGCGTCTCACTAATGTCTACAATATCACAATTCCAGCCGTTGACCCCTATCCTGAGCTCATTGGTCTCTCGTACAAAACTTCCTGCATTGAACTGAAGGCAGCTCAGAACATGCGTCCCTGCAGGCACAATTTTTTTATTTCCTTGAATTTGTCGGTGTTCTGAAAACATTTGTCCTAACGGTCACCCAACTATCTGTAATTCTGTTCTAGTTTACATCCCCCTGCAACTTAGTTTATACCACCACTCTCCCCTTTTAATGGCGAACTTACCCCTGGGATATTAGTGCCAATCTAGTTCAGGTGTAAACTTAAATGATTGCTCAGGGGAGACGAAATGAAGCAGCTGAGCAAGGTTGAGGCGGTCAGGCGCGGCCACCGCAGGAGTCTGTGCTGCCCCCTATTGTTCACTCGGCAGAAGAAAGCTCAGTTGTGAACAATTGTAGATTGCAGTGGCATGCAAAATACCCAAGGGCTCAAGTGCAGAGATGTGTGAGTGAGTGAGTGAGTGAGTGAGTGAGTGAGTGAGTGAGTGAGTGAGTGAGTGAGTGAGTGAGTGTGTGTCTGTGTGTGTGTGTGTGAGTGTGTGTGTGTGTGTGTGTGTGTGTGTGTGTGTGTGTGTGTGTGTGTGTGTGTGTGTGTGTGTGTGTGTGTGTGTGCGTGCGCTGGCTGTTCCCATCCGGAATACGTTTCTCCAGATATTCATAAATTCGCTCTCTAAGAATCTTCTCCATTTGCTTACCCACTACTGATTGAAGACTCACTGGCTTGTAATTCTCAGGACTATCCCTTTTGCATTTCTTGAACAAAAATATAGCATTCGCTGTCCTTCAATCCCCTGGCGCCCAGTGATGACGCACATATCATGTCCAAAAGGGCAGTGATATCTTTGTCCGCTTTCTCTAATTACATGGGGGTATATACCTTTTACTTTTACGCTGTTTCTTCCCTTTCAGCAGCTGTGTTACCATCACACTCTCCGTGTGATACTCTAATCACAGTCTACCGATAGACAATCTCTCCGCTGTTTCTTCCCTTTCAGCAGCTGCGGTACCATCACTCTCTCCGTGTGATACTCTAATCACAGTCTCCCGATAGACAATCTCTCCGCTGTTCTTCCCTTTCTGCAGCTGTGTTACTATCACTCTCTCCGTGTGATAATCTAATCACAGTCTACCGATAGACAATCTCTCCGCTGTTTCTTCCCTTTCAGCAGCTGTGTTACCATCACACTCTCCGTGTGATACTCTAATCACAGTCTACCGATAGACAATCTCTCCGCTGTTTCTTCCCTTTCAGCAGCTGCGGTACCATCACTCTCTCCGTGTGATACTCTAATCACAGTCTCCCGATAGACAATCTCTCCGCTGTTCTTCCCTTTCTGCAGCTGTGTTACTATCACTCTCTCCGTGTGATAATCTAATCACAGTCTACCGATAGACAATCTCTCCGCTGTTTCTTCCCTTTCTGCAGCTGTGTTATTATCACTCTCTCCGTGTGATACTCTAATCACAGTCTACCGATAGACAATCTCTCCGCTGTTTCTTCCCTTTCAGCAGCTGTGGTACCATCACTCTCTCCGTGTGATACTCTACTCACAGTCTACCGATAGACAACCTCTCCGCTGTTTCTTCCCTTTCAGCAGCTGTGTTACCATCACTCTCTCCGTGTGATACTCTACTCACAGTCTACCGATAGACAATCTCTCCGCTGTTTCTTCCCTTTCTGCAGCTGTGTTACTATCACTCTCTACGTGTGATACTCTACTCACAGTCTACCGATAGACAACCTTTCCGCTGTTGCTTCCCTTTCAGCAGCTGTGTTACCATCACTCTCTCCGTGTGATACTCTACTCACAGTCTACCGATAGACAATCTCTCCGCTGTTTCTTCCCTTTCTGCAGCTGTGTTACTATCACTCTCTACGTGTGAGACTCTAATCACAGTCTACCGATAGACAATCTCTCCGCTGTTTCTTCCCTTTCTGCAGCTGTTTTACTATCACTCTCTCCGTGTGATACTCTACTCACAGTCTCCCGATAGACAATCTCTCCGCTGTTTCTTCCCTTTCTGCAGCTGTGTTATTATCACTCTCTCCGTGTGATACTCTAATCACAGTCTACCGATAGACAATCCCTCCGCTGTTTCTTCCCTTTCAGCAGCTGTGGTACCATCACTCTCTCCGTGTGATACTCTACTCACAGTCTACCGATAGACAATCTCTCCGCTGTTTCTTCCCTTTCTGCAGCTGTCTAACTATCACTCTCTCCGTGTGATACTCTACTCACAGTCTACCGATAGACAACCTCTCCGCTGTTTCTTCCCTTTCAGCAGCTGTGTTACCATCGCTCTCTCCGTGTGATACTCTACTCACAGTCTACCGATAGACAATCTCTCCGCTGTTTCTTCCCTTTCAGCAGCTGTGGTACCATCACTCTCTCCGTGTGATACTCTACTCACAGTCTACCGATAGACAATCTCTCCGCAGTTTCTTCCCTTTCTGCAGCTGTCTAACTATCACTCTCTCCGTGTGATACTCTACTCACAGTCTACCGATAGACAACCTCTCCGCTGTTTCTTCCCTTTCAGCAGCTGTGTTACCATCGCTCTCTCCGTGTGACACTCTAATCACAGTCTACCGATAGACAATCTCTCCGCTGTTTCTTCCCTTTCTGCAGCTGTGTTATTATCACTCTCTCCGTGTGATACTCTAATCACAGTCTACCGATAGACAATCTCTCCGCTGTTTCTTCCCTTTCAGCAGCTGTGGTACCATCACTCTCTCCGTGTGATACTCTACTCACAGTCTACCGATAGACAATCTCTCCGCTGTTTCTTCCCTTTCTGCGGCTGTCTAACTATCACTCTCTCCGTGTGATACTCTACTCACAGTCTACCGATAGACAACCTCTCCGCTGTTTCTTCCCTTTCAGCAGCTGTGTTACCATCACTCTCTCCGTGTGATACTCTACTCACAGTCTACCGATAGACAATCTCTCCGCTGTTTCTTCCCTTTCTGCAGCTGTGTTACTATCACTCTCTACGTGTGATACTCTACTCACAGTCTACCGATAGACAACCTCTCCGCTGTTCCTTCCCTTTCTGCAGCTGTTTTACTATCACTCTCTCCGTGTGATACTCTACTCACAGTCTACCGATAGACAATCTCTCCGCTGCTTCTTCCCTTTCTGCAGCTGTGTTACTATCACTCTCTCCGTGTGATACTCTACTCACAGTCTACCGATAGACAATCTCTCCGCTGTTTCTTCCCTTTCTGCAGCTGTTTTACTATCACTCTCTCCGTGTGTTTCAACGACACTCCATTTACTCTCTTTTACCCGACTCTGTCAGTTTTGAAACATCTGGACCCGGGTAAGTACAGAAGCTATTCCCGCCCTTCTGTTTGTCAAGTCTCTGTGGTAGTTTGGAGTGATTCACACAATGTAACAATCACGCCAGTTTATTGAGCGTTTCCTGAATTTCCTACCTAAACTGTATAAAGTATGTTGCCTTCCTTAATTTTGCAATTTCAGTGTTACCAGGCTGATAGTAGTCTGAATTCATGACCTACTCATTTTGTAAAACTGTTTGATTAGAAATTTCCGCTGAATTGCAATTGTAGCGGGCGTTATCTACATAGATGGTCATTTAATGTAAGCACTTACTTCATTCCATTCTTCAGTTCCTTTCTGAATTTCCTCTGTGTCAGTGTGTAGATACTAGTATTGGTGCACATATTCAGAATTTGCAACATGAACCCAAGTTGTTGTAGTGTATATACCGGGGAATTCAAATATCTGTCCTGATACAAATAGTTTTCCGTTTGCTATTTCAAGGAATGACCTGCATAGGGTATCCAAAATAAAATGAAATTAGCTGATACAGCAAACAACAAAATCATCGATTTCCTGCGGTTTTCTCTCTCGGTATCCTGCTCATTTTCACTGCTGTTCCGAAGACCTCTGCGGACTCAATTTGCCGCAATGATAGGTCTCATTGTTAACGCATTGAACACCAGAATTAAGCCGATAGGTAGCAACAGTGTTAAAATGCGGTCCAACACTTCGTTTCGTCTCCACACGGGGGCGCACCGCCACGGCGTGTTGTCAGTGATGACGTAAGGTTCAACAGCAAAGTTAAACGGGACACATCTCCCGCAGCTCACTATAACAACGGTCACCATGACAACTCTTGCTGTTCTCTCAGTGCAGTATCGTTCCCGAGGCTTCAGGTTTATCGCGATGAAACGATCGAAGGTAAAACTGACCGTAAACCAAACAGAACAGTCCCCGATGACAACGTGAAATACAAGAGCCAGAGGGCACACAGGAGTGAGGAGCAGGGATCTGGAATAAATGCAGATTTTGTTGGTCTGATCCACCAAAGCGAAACCGAGAACCACCATCAGATCCGCTGTCGCCATTCCAGCCAGGTAACGGGTGATGCATTTGGAGAGTCCGCATTTTCCCCCGAGATAGGATCACGATCGCCGTTAAGTTGACTGTAAGAAGTTTTCAGGGGGAAAAAAAGCATCAATACAGAATTATCTTTAGTTGCAACAGTCTGAATACCCACCATTCTTCCAAAGCTATGCAGGGGTTGTGATGGAAAATAACTGGTTCTTTGAGTCTCAACAGTAGAGGCCTGGACACACACAGTTTTAATAATAAGGAATTTATTTACAAGGGGAAGTCGGGTCAAGACAAGCAACTACAACACACAGGGTACGGTTACACAAGAACAAGGGAAAAACACTACGACAGCTATCCCCCTTGACCTTGGATAGCCGCGGCTCCCTTACCAGGACAAACGATAGACCTTCCCAAACATAAATCAATGCACTTACCTGCAATGAGGTGGTCTGTAAGAGAGGGCGAGCCAAGGACAAGTCTCACCTTGTATAGCATGGGGCTGGGCGAGATAATCCAATTAAGGTGACCAATAATTTAGATGTGCATTGATTAGTTGGGAGGGACCAAATGTTGATGGGCATGTGGTGTGTCCTCCGACCAGCCAGGTGGCAGTGCACCAAATGTTGATTGAAATATCGTTTGTCCACCGAGCCGTCAGGTGGCAGTGCACCAAATGTTGATTGGCATGTGGAGTGTCCTCCGAACAGCCAGGTGGCAGTGCACCAAATGTTGATTGGCATGTGGTGTGTCCTCCGACCCGCCAGGTGGCAGTGCACCAAATGTTGATTGGCATGTGTTGTGTCCTCCGACCCGCCAGGTGGCAGTGCACCAAATGTTGATTGGCATGTGGTGTGTCCTCCGACCAGCCAGGTGGCAGTGCACCAAATGTTGATTGGCATGTGGTGTGTCCTCCGACCCGCCAGGTGGCAGTGCACCAAATGTTGATTGGCATGTGGTGTGTCCTCCGAACAGCCAGGTGGCAGTGCACCAAATGTTGTTTGCCATGTGGAGTGTCCTCCGACCCGCCAGGTGGCAGTGCACCAAATGTTGATTGGCATGTGGTGTGTCCTCCGACCAGCCAGGTGGCAGTGCACCAATATGTTGATTGGCATGTGGTGTGTCCTCCGAACAGCCAGGTGGCAGTGCACCAATATGTTGATTGGCATGTGGTGTGTCCTCCGAACAGCCAGGTGGCAGTGCACCAAATGTTGATTGGCATGTGGTGTGTCCTCCGAACAGCCAGGTGGCAGTGCACCAAATGTTGATTGACATGTGGAGTGTCCTCCGACCCGCCAGGTGGCAGTGCACCAAATGTTGATTGGCATGTGGTGTGTCCTCCGACCAGCCAGGTGGCAGTGCACCAATATGTTGATTGGCATGTGGTGTGTCCTCCGAACAGCCAGGTGGCAGTGCACCAAATGTTGATTGGCATGTGGTGTGTCCTCCGAACAGCCAGGTGGCAGTGCACCAAATGTTGATTGGCATGTGGTGTGTCCTCCGAACAGCCAGGTGGCAGTGCACCAAATGTTGATTGGCATGTGGTGTGTCCTCCGACCCGCCAGGTGGCAGTGCACCAAATGATGATTGGCATGTGGTGTGTCCTCCGACCCGCCAGGTGGCAGTGCATCTGTCATGTGGCCGGTATCTCTCGATATAGCAGGGCAGAGTTTCTTTTTGGAAATAATTAAAAACGGAAATCCATAATGTCCCGGCTTCATCGGTGCACCCCGGCTGGAGGGACAGCAACGTACCGGAGTTGCCGACCTTCCAACAGTTTGGTGCGGGGCATCTGATTACCACGACGCACGTACCGCTGAACGGTAGATCGCTTCATAATTAACACCATTTCAATTATCAGAGATGAAACAGCGGAAGGGTTAAATTAAAGTGAAATTAATGAGGTCCAAAGCAC
This sequence comes from Hypanus sabinus, assembly GCF_030144855.1. Classification (NCBI taxonomy): domain Eukaryota; kingdom Metazoa; phylum Chordata; class Chondrichthyes; order Myliobatiformes; family Dasyatidae; genus Hypanus; species Hypanus sabinus. The sequence goes on along the minus strand of NW_026781250.1, from coordinate 433,006 downwards.
AAGTTACAATTTAGTGATAATGCAAGAACTGACCTGCGTGTCGATTTTCGACTGGGAGGTCATTTGAAAAAGCTGCCGATCTGGAAAAAGCGACCACTGTCGCTTCAGAAAGCCGAGCAAGATCAGTCTATGAAGCTATGGCCATATCGGCAACAACGTATTTGACAAAAGAGAAAGAAAAATCACCGTATCGGAAAAATAAGGACACCAAAACTGAGGGTAGCATTCGTGCTGATAAAATTCCGAACAGCGCGGCGAAACAAAAAGCAGGACGACGGCACCATATATTTAGTGACCAACTCCAGCATCTAACCAGTGACACCGAGCGCTACAATTGCAGGATAGAAAATGCTCGGGTTGTAGTAAATCGCTGCCTATTCTATATTCCGTCACAAGCAGCGTTCAGTTGTCCGGAACGCTCCAACTGCTCATATTGACCGGTGATCGGTTTTACAGAGTTATAAGCAACAGAGAGCAATTCCACTGAGGTAATTATTCTGATTATGACGTCAGTCACATTCTGACCCCGGGAGTGTGTGATGGGACGGAGTGGAGGGAGATTCCCTCTGTGTCTGACCCCGAGAGTGTGTGATGGGACGGTGCGGAGGGAGATTCACTCTGTGTCTGACCCCGGGAGTGTGTGATGGGACGGTATGGAGGGAGATTAACTCTGTGTCTGACCCCGGGAGTGTGTGATGGGACGGAGTGGAGGGAGATTCCCTCTGTGTCTGACCCCAGGAGTGTGTGATGGGACGGAGTGGAGGGAGATTCACTCTGTGTCTGACCCCAGGAGTGTGTGATGGGACGGTGTGGAGGGAGATTCACTCTGTGTCTGACCCCGGGAGTGTGTGATGGGACGGTGTGGAGGGAGATTCACTCTGTGTCTGACCCCGGGAGTGTGTGATGGGACGGTGTGGAGGGAGATTCACTCTGTGTCTGACCCCGGGAGTGTGTGATGGGACGGTGTGGAGGGAGATTCCCTCTGTGTCTGACCCCGGGAGTGTGTGATGGGACGGAGTGGAGGGAGATTCCCTCTGTGTCTGACCCCAGGAGTGTGTGATGGGACGGAGTGGAGGGAGATTCACTCTGTGTCTGACCCCAGGAGTGTGTGATGGGACGGAGTGGAGGGAGATTCACTCTGTGTCTGACCCCGGGAGTGTGTGAGGGGACGGTGTGGAGGGAGATTCACTCTGTGTCTGACCCCGGGAGTGTGTGAGGGGACGGTGTGGAGGGAGATTCACTCTGTGTCTGACCCCGGGAGTGTGTGAGGGGACGGTGTGGAGGGTGATTCCCTCTGTGTCTGACCCCGGGAGTGTGTGATGGGACGGTGTGGAGGGAGATTCACTCTGTGTCTGACCCCGGGAGTGTGTGATGGGACGGTGTGGAGGGAGATTCACTCTGTGTCTGACCCCGGGAGTGTGTGAGGGGACGGTGTGGAGGGAGATTCACTCTGTGTCTGACCCCGGGAGTGTGTGAGGGGACGGTGTGGAGGGAGATTCACTCTGTGTCTGACCCCGGGAGTGTGTGAGGGGACGGTGTGGAGGGTGATTCCCTCTGTGTCTGACCCCGGGAGTGTGTGATGGGACGGTGTGGAGGGAGATTCACTCGGTGTCTGACCCCGGGAGTGTGTGATGGGACAGTGTGGAGGGAGATTCACTCTGTGTCTGACCCCGGGAGTGTGTGATGGGACGGTGTGGAGGGAGATTCCCTCTGTGTCTGACCCCGTGAGTGTGTGATGGGACGGTGTGGAGGGAGATTCCCTCTGTGTCTGACCCCGTGAGAGTGTGATGGGACGGTGTAGAGGAATAATCACTCTGTGTCTGACCCCGGGAGTGTGTGATGGGACAGTGTGGAGGGAGATTCCCTCTGTGTCTGACCCCGGGAGTGTGTGATGGGACGGTGTGGAGGGAGATTCACTCTGTGTCAGACCCCGGGAGAGTGTGATGGGACGGTGTGGAGGGAGATTCACTCTGTGTCTGACCCCGGGAGTGTGTGATGGGACGGTGTGGAGGGAGATTCCCTCTGTGTCTGACCCCGGGATTGTGTAATGGGACGGTGTGGAGGGAGATTCACTCTGTGCCTGACCCCGGGAATGTGTGAGGGGACTGTGTGGATGGAGATTCAGTCTGTGTCTGACCCCAGGAGTGTGTGATGGGACGGTGTGAAGGGAGATTCAGTCAGTGTCTGACCCCGGGAGTGTGTGATGGGACCGTGTGGTGGGAGTTTCACTCTGTGTCTGACCCCGGGATTGTGTGATGGGACGGTGTGGAGGGAGATTCCCTCTGTGTCTGACCCCGTGAGTGTGTGATGGGACGGTGTGGAGGGAGATTCACTCTGTGTCTGACCCCGTGAGTGTGTGATGGGACGGTGTGGAGGGAGATTCACTCGGTGTCTGGTCCCGGGAGTGTGTGATGGGACGGTGTGGAGGGAGATTCACTCTGTGCCTGACCCCGGGAGTGTGTGATGGGACGGTGTGGAGGGAGATTCACTCGGTGTCTGGTCCCGGGAGTGTGTGATGGGACGGTGTGGAGGGAGATTCACTCTGTGCCTGACCCCGGGAGTGTGTGATGGGACGGTGTGGAGGGAGATTCACTCTGTGTCTGACCCCGGGAGTGTGTAATGGGACGGTGTGGAGGGAGATTCACTCTGTGTCTGACCCCGGGAGTGTGTGAGGGGACGGTGTGGAGGGAGATTCACTCTGTGTCTGACCCCGGGAGTGTGTGAGGGGACGGTGTGGAGGGAGATTCACTCTGTGTCTGACCCCGGGAGTGTGTGAGGGGACGGTGTGGAGGGTGATTCCCTCTGTGTCTGACCCCCGGAGTGTGTGATGGGACGGTGTGGAGGGAGATTCACTCGGTGTCTGACCCCGGGAGTGTGTGATGGGACAGTGTGGAGGGAGATTCACTCTGTGTCTGACCCCGGGAGTGTGTGATGGGACGGTGTGGAGGGAGATTCCCTCTGTGTCTGACCCCGTGAGTGTGTGATGGGACGGTGTGGAGGGAGATTCCCTCTGTGTCTGACCCCGTGAGAGTGTGATGGGACGGTGTAGAGGAATAATCACACTGTGTCTGACCCCGGGAGTGTGTGATGGGACGGTGTGGAGGGAGATTCACACTGTGTCTGACCCCGGGAGTGTGTGATGGGACGGTGTGGAGGGAGATTCACTCTGTGTCTGACCCCGGGAGTGTGTGATGGGACAGTGTGGAGGGAGATTCCCTCTGTGTCTGACCCCGGGAGTGTGTGATGGGACGGTGTGGAGGGAGATTCACTCTGTGTCAGACCCCGGGAGAGTGTGATGGGACGGTGTGGAGGGAGATTCACTCTGTGTCTGACCCCGGGAGTGTGTGATGGGACGGTGTGGAGGGAGATTCCCTCTGTGTCTGACCCCGGGATTGTGTAATGGGACGGTGTGGAGGGAGATTCACTCTGTGCCTGACCCCGGGAATGTGTGAGGGGACTGTGTGGATGGAGATTCAGTCTGTGTCTGACCCCAGGAGTGTGTGATGGGACGGTGTGAAGGGAGATTCAGTCAGTGTCTGACCCCGGGAGTGTGTGATGGGACCGTGTGGTGGGAGTTTCACTCTGTGTCTGACCCCGGGATTGTGTGATGGGACGGTGTGGAGGGAGATTCCCTCTGTGTCTGACCCCGTGAGTGTGTGATGGGACGGTGTGGAGGGAGATTCACTCTGTGTCTGACCCCGTGAGTGTGTGATGGGACGGTGTGGAGGGAGATTCACTCGGTGTCTGGTCCCGGGAGTGTGTGATGGGACGGTGTGGAGGGAGATTCACTCTGTGCCTGACCCCGGGAGTGTGTGATGGGACGGTGTGGAGGGAGATTCACTCGGTGTCTGGTCCCGGGAGTGTGTGATGGGACGGTGTGGAGGGAGATTCACTCTGTGCCTGACCCCGGGAGTGTGTGATGGGACGGTGTGGAGGGAGATTCACACTGTGTCTGACCCCGGGAGTGTGTGATGGGACGGTGTGGAGGGAGATTCACACTGTGTCTGACCACGGGAGTGTGTGATGGGACGGTGTGGAGGGAGATTCACTCTGTGTCTGACCCCGGGAGTGTGTGATGGGACAGTGTGGAGGGAGAATCACTCTGTGTCTGACCCCGGGAGTGTGAGATGGGACGGTGTGGAGGGAGATTCACACTGTGTCTGACTCCGGGAGTGTGTGATGGGACGGTGTGGAGGGAGATTCACTCGGTGTCTGGTCCCGGGAGTGTGTGATGGGACGGTGTGGAGGGAGATTCACTCTGTGTCTGACCCCGGGAGTGTGTAATGGGACGGTGTGGAGGGAGATTCACTCTGTGTTTCACGCCGGTATTCCATCCTCCATCCGTCTGGTATTCGGGACCTCAGTGACTCACGTCTGATATTCTGGAGGATAATAACTGTCTGCGTGGTACAGGAGGGGTTAATTTTAGGCGAGATCCTGGGCACCCAGACTCTGCCAGTCTGACCTCTCTCAGCCTGGAGCTGAGACACTACTGTGTCAGTGTGAGGAGCTCCGACCCACTGTGGCGGTGCACAGAGTGCGGGGGGCAGCAGAAACCTCAAACAAACTCAAGTCCGACACCAAGGCAGGAAGTTACAGCGGTTTATTGATTTCATCATGATAAATGCAAATTAAACAGTATGTGAGCTGCTGTCTTGCGGGAGTAAATAAGCTGTTGTAGCGATGTACTACATACAGAGTTAGAGACAACGACACGCAGTCGGTCAGTCTGTTCCAGACTAGTTTATTCAAACTTCGCGGTGCTGGCATTTACTCCCTGGGTATTTGTGAGCCGGTGCGCCTGTGCAGAAAGTGGGTCGACACACTGTTCCCGACTCACTCACAGTCACTCACAATTAACTGACCGGCGACAACGGGTGACCGGTAGGTTAATCAGTCCCGTTCCTCCCCGTCACTCTGCATCCAATCACACTCCGGGGCCGTGTCCGGGATCGCTGCGGATCCAGGGTCATTGCCGAGGTATCGGCCAGACAGCCGAATGCCCCGTCCTCGCTCACAGTCACTCACAATTAACTGACCGGCGACAACGGGTGACCGGTAGATTAATCAGTCCCGTTCCTCCCCGTCACTCTGCATCCAATCACACTCCGGGGCCGTGTCCGGGATCGCTGCGGATCCAAGGTCATTGCCGAGGTATCGGCCAGACAGCCGAATGCCCCGTCCTCGCTCACAGTCACTCACAATTAACTGACCGGCGACAACGGGTGACCGGTAGATTAATCAGTCCCGTTCCTCCCCGTCACTCTACATCCAATCACACTCCGGGGCCGTGTCCGGGATCGCTGCGGATCCAAGGTCATTGCCGAGGTATTTGTCAATTTAACACCATTATATCGGCCGGACAGCCGAATGCCCCGTCCTCAGCAGAGGGGGCAAAAGGATTCTCTCCCGGGACACCGGTGTCCCAGACTGAGCCCCGGCCCCCCGGGCTCCTCCCGTCCGGGGAATTCCCCGGGGTGTCACGCGGGAGAGTCTCGGACCCGCACATCCGGCGGAAGTGGCGCCGCCGGACAGCGGGCGGAAATACGTCACGGCGGGAGCGCTTCCGAGATCACCGAGCTCGAGACCGGAGACAGTTCCGTTAAAACCGTTGGGAATCAGCCCCGGCGCGCGGCCATTAAAGGTAAGGGCGGGAGTTAAAGGGGAGGGGGAGTTAAAGGGGAGGGCGGAGTGTTAAAGGGGAGGGGGAGGGGGAGGGGTAGTTAAAGGGGTGGGGGAGGGGTGAGTTAAAGGGGAGGGGGAGGGGTAGTTAAAGGGGAGGGGGAGGGGTAGTTAAAGGGGAGGGCGGAGTGTTAAAGGGGAGGGGGAGGGGTAGTTAAAGGGGAGGGGGAGGGGTAGTTAAAGGGGAGGGGGAGGGGTGAGTTAAAGGGGAGGGGGAGGGGTAGTTAAAGGGGAGGGGGAGGGGGAGTTAAAGGGGAGGGGAGGGGTAGTTAAAGGGGAGGGGGAGGGGTAGTTAAAGGGGTGGGGGAGGGGTGAGTTAAAGGGGAGGGGGAGGGGTAGTTAAAGGGGAGGGGGAGGGGTAGTTAAAGGGGAGGGCGGAGTGTTAAAGGGGAGGGGGAGGGGTAGTTAAAGGGGAGGGGGAGGGGTAGTTAAAGGGGAGGGGGAGGGGTGAGTTAAAGGGGAGGGGGAGGGGTAGTTAAAGGGGAGGGGGAGGGGGAGTTAAAGGGGAGGGGAGGGGTAGTTAAAGGGGAGGGGGAGGGGTAGTTAAAGGGGAGGGGGGAATCGGCTCCATTCCGCGGGCGGGGATGTTCACACATTCAGATCCACACTCTCAGTCCGGGTCTGACTCCCTGCAGAGATCTCAGTTCCTTCCTCCCGGTCTCACTGAACCGATTCCCGTACAGCCTGAAACAGATGGGAGAATGAAGATGGAATAAACAGATCACACAACAGGGTCAGTAACAGGGGACCGGGGTTAATGTTTCAACAACACTCACAGACAAATATCACCAGAAAACCCGCGGATCCGCTGACATTTTATCACATTGAACATCAACACAAACACTCACCGGATCCACTTCAGACTCGGGCGGGTCAGTATGAGGCGGCGGAGACCGGGGACAGATCGGTCTGTCAGAGAGTTTGATCCCAGGCTCAGCTCCGTCAGTGATGGGTTTGTACTGAGAGCGGAGACGAGATCCTCGGCCCCAGAATCTGTGAGACCGACACCCCTCAGCCTGGAGATGAGAGAGAGTGAGGGTGAAGGACACAGAGAGACAGGAGACGGTACAAATCCCCAGTGTTTATCAGTAACACAATTACTGATCACATTAATGTTCAGTGTCAGACACCCAGTGACTGTAAACACAATCTCCCACAGTCTGGAGATGAGAGAGAGTGAGGGTGAAGGACACAGAGAGACAGGAGACGGTACAGATCCCCAGTGTCTATCAGTAACACAATTGCTGATCACATTAATGTTCAGTGTCAGACACCCAGTGACTGTAAACACAATCTCCCACAGTCTGGTACTTACTCCAGTTTCTGTATTTTACACTCCGGGTTCCTCAGAGCCGCAGACACCAGTTTCACTCCTGAATCCCCCAGTTTATTACCACTCAGCTCCAGCTCCGTCAGTGATGGGTTTGTACTGAGAGCGGAGACGAGATCCTCGGCCCCAGAATCTGTGAGACCGACACGGGTCAGCCTGGAGATGAGAGAGAGTGAGGGTGAAGGACACAGAGAGACAGGAGACGGTACAAATCCCCAGTGTTTATCAGTAACACAATTACTGATCACATTAATGTTCAGTGTCAGACACCGAGTGAATGTAAACACAATCTCCCACAGTCTGGTACTTACCACAGTGTCTGTATTTTACACTCCGAGTTCCTCAGAGCCGCAGACACCAGTTTCACTCCTGAATCTCCCAGTTCATTATTACTCAGGTCCAGCTCCGTCAGTGATGGGTTTGTACTGAGAGCGGAGACGAGATCCTCGGCCCCAGAATCTGTGAGACCGACACCCCTCAGCCTGGAGATGAGAGAGAGTGAGGGTGAAGGATACAGAGAGACAGGAGACGGTACAAATCCCCAGTGTTTATCAGTAACACAATTACTGATCACATTAATGTTCAGTGTCAGACACCCAGTGACTGTAAACACAATCTCCCACAGTCTGGAGATGAGAGAGAGTGAGGGTGAAGGACACAGAGAGACAGGAGACGGTACAGATCCCCAGTGTTTATCAGTAACACAATTACTGATCACATTAATGTTCAGTGTCAGACACCCAGTGACTGTAAACACAATCTCCCACAGTCTGGTACTTACCCCAGTGTCTGTATTTTACACTCCGGGTTCCTCAGAGCCGCAGACACCAGTTTCACTCCTGAATCTCCCAGGTCATTCTCCCCAAGTCTAAACACAAACAGACAAATTGGTGAACAAAGTGAATCAAACCGTGGGTCTGAGGGTAATTCTCTCACGCGGATACTTCAGGAAACATTAAACCCTTCCGTAAATCACTGATCGGAGTTCCCATCACTGTCAATGTCCCTCACTGCCCAGCTCCACGGTATTCACCCAATGTCAGTCATTTAGTCTGTTGCTGTGACCCTGTGAACTCCACATATTCTGTCTCGTTCTCCGTTGGCTAGAGAAGGGTTACTGACCAGAGAGTGTCAGAAGGGGCAGGGATGAAGGTGATATAGCCCCACAGTGAGGAAGATCTGTGAATCGGGAAATGTCGATGGGAGATGGAGGAAGAGACCCCACCTGAGGGAACGGATGGAAACACACAAGAGGGAAGGGATGGGGGAAAGTGTTCCCACAGGATGTTGGGGGATGGGGAAGAGAGATCCCACAGGATGTTGGGGGATGGGGAAGAGAGATCCCACAGGAGGAGGTGGATGGGGAAGAGAGGTCACACAGGAGGAAGGGGGATGGGGAAGAGCGATCCCACAGGAAAGAAGGGGATGGGGAAGAGAGTTCCCAGAGGAGGAAGTGGGATGGGGAAGAGAGTTCCCAGAGGAGGAAGTGGGATGGGGAAGAGAGATCCCACAGAAGGAAGGAGATGGGGAAGAGACTTCCCACAGGAGTAAGGGGATGGGGAAGAGAGATCCCACAGAAGGAATCTGATGGGAAAATGAGTTCCCAAAGGAGGATGGGGGATGGGGAAGAGAGATCCCACAGGAGTTGGGGGGATGGGGAAGAGAGATCCCACGGGAGGAAGGGGATGGGGAAGAGAGATCCCACAGGAGTTGGGGGGATGGGGAAGAGAGATCCCACGGGAGGAAGGGGATGGGGAAGAGAGATCCCACAGGAGTTGGGGGGATGGGGAAGAGAGATCCCACGGGAGGAAGGAGGATGGTGAAGAGAGATTTCACAGGAGGAAGGGGATGGGGAAGAGAGATCCCACAGGAGAAGGGAAAGGCGATGAAAGATCCCACAGGAGCAAGTTGGGAAGAGAGATCACATAGGAGGCAGGGGATGGGGAAGAGAGATCCCACAGGTGGAAGGGGGGTGGGGAAGAGAGATACCACAGGAGGATGCGGGATGGGGAAAAGAGATCCCGCAGGAGGAAATGGATGGGGAAAAAGAGATCCCACAGGAGGAAGGGGGATGGGGTATTTCAACATGCAGGTGAACTGGGAGAAACAGTTTGGTGCTGGACCCCAAGATAGGGAGTTTGTAGAGTGCCTACGGGATGCATTCTTGGAACAGCTTGTACGAGAGCCGACCAGGGTCAAGGCTATTCTGGATTTAGTCATGTGTAATGAACAGGATTTGATAATCGATCTTGAAGTAAAGGAGCCATTAGGAGGTAGTGACCATAACATGATCTGTTTTTATCTGCAGTTTGTGAAGGATAAGGGCAGCTCGGAGGTGTCAGTGTTGCAGTTGAACAGGGGAAACTATGGAGCCATGAGGGAGGAGCTGGCCAAAGTTGACTGGACGGATAGCCTAGCAGAAAAGACAGAGCAACAGCAATGGCAGGTATTCTTGGGAATAATGCACAAGGTGCAAAATCAGTTCCTCCCCAGAGAAGGAAGGATTCAAACGGGGGAAAGGGGCCACAGTGGTTGACAAAGGAAGTCTGAGACTGCATAGCATTAAAAAAAAGGAAGTATGACAGAGCTAAGGTGAGTGGGAGGACAGATGATTGGGAAGTTTTTAAGGAACAACAGAACTTTTCAGAAGTGATTTGATAAGGACCCACATTTGTGATTGGTGGGTCATATCAAAGCTCAGGGCATCGGGGGGAATACATTGACATGGATAGTAAACTGGTTGACAGATAGAAAGCAAAGGGTAACAGTGAATGGGTGTTTCTCAGAATGGCAGGTGGTGACTAGTGGGGTGCCACAGGGCTCGGTATTGGGACCACAACTGTTTACAATTTACATCAATTGAAGGCATTGAGAATAACATCAGCAAATTTGCTGATGATACTTAGCTGGGTGGCAGTGTGACATGTGATGAGGATGTTAGAATTCAGGGTGACTTGGATAGGCTGGGTGAGTGGGCAGATACTTGGCAGATGACGTTTAATGTGAATAAGTGTGAGGTTATCCACTTTGGGAGTAAGAACAGGAAGGCAGATTATTATCTGAACGGTGTAGAGTTAGGTAAGGGAGAAATACAAAGAGATCTAGGAGTCCGTGTTCATCAGTCACTGAAGGTGAATGAGCAAGTACAGCAGGCAGTGAAGAAGGCTAATGGAATGTTGGCCTTTATTACAAAGGGAATTGAGTACAAGAGCAGGGAAATCCTCTTGCATTTGTACAGGGCCCTGGTGAGACCACACCTGGAGTATTGTGTACAGTTTTGGTCTCCAGGGTTAAGGAAGGACATCCTGGCTGTAGAGGAAGTGCAGCGTAGATTCACGAGGTTAATTCCTGGGATGACTGGACTGTCTTACGCAGAGAGTTTAGAGAGACTGCGCTTGTACACACTGGAATTAAGAAGATTAAGAGGGGATCTGATTGAAATATATAAGATTATTAAGGGATGGACAAGATAGAGGCAGGAAATATGTTCCTGATGTTGGGAGAGTCCAGTACCAGAGGGCATGGTTTGAGAATAAGGGGTAGGTCATTTAGGACAGAGTTAAGGAAAAACTTCTCCCAGAGAGTTGTGGGGGTCTGGAATGCACTGCCTCGGAAGGCACTGGAGGCCAATTCTCTGGATGCTTTCAAGAAGGAGCTAGATAGGTATCTTATGGATAGGGGAATCAAGGAATACGGGGACAAGGCAGGAACCGGGTATTGATAGTAGATGCTCTTCCGTGATCTCAAAATGGCGGTGCAGGCTCGAAGGGCCGAATGGTCTACTTCTGCACCTATTGTCTATTGACCCACACGTGGAAAAGTGATGGGGAAGTGAGATCCCACAGGAGTAAGTGGGATTGGGAAGAAATTTCCGGCTGGAGGAAGTGGATGGGGAAGAGTGCTCCCACAGTCGGAAGCAGAATCAGGAAGAGAGATCCAACAGGAGGCAGGGCGATGTGATAGACAGATATCACAGGAGGAAAGGGATCTGGAAGACATATCCCACAGAAGGAAGGGAGCTGGGGAAGAGAGATCCCACAAGAGGAAGGAGAATGGGAAAGAGAGATCCCACTGAAGACAGGGGAATGGGGAAGAGATATCCCACAGGAGGAGGGGGATGGGGAAGGGAGATCCAACAGGAGGAAGGGGATGGAGAAGAGAGATCCAACAGGAGAAAGGGGATGGGGAAGAGAGATCCGACAGGAGGAGGGGGATGGGGAAGAGCGATCCCACAGGAGGAAGGGGATTGGGAAGAGAGATCCCAGAGGAGGAAATGGATGGGGAAAAGGAGATCCCACAGGAAGAAGGGGGATGGGGAAATTCAACATGCAGGTGAACTGGGAGAAACAGGTTGGTGCTGGACCCCAAGATAGGGAGTTTGTAGAGTGCCTATGGGATGCATTCTTGGAACAGCTTGTACGAGAGCCGACCAGGGACAAGGCTATTCTGGATTTAGTCTTGTGTAATGAACAGGATTTGATAAATGATCTTGAAGTAAAGGAGCCATTTGGAGGTAGTGACCATAACATGATCTGTTTTTATCTGCAGTTTGAGAAGGATAAGGGCAGCTCGGAGGTGTCAGTGTTGCAGTTGAACAGGGGAAACTATGGAGCCATGAGGGAGGAGCTGGCCAAAGTTGACTGGATGGATAGCCTAGCAGAAAAGACAGTGGAACAGCAATGGCGGGTATTCTTGGGAATAATGCACAAGGTGCAAAATCAGTTCATCCCCAGAGAAGGAAGGATTAAAAGGGGGGAAAGGGGCCACAGTGGTTGACAAAGGAAGTTAGTGACTGCATAGCATTAAAAAAAAGGAAGTATGACAGAGCTAAGGTGAGTGGGAGGACAGATGATTGGGAAGTTTTTAAGGAACAACAGAACTTAACTAACAAGGCAATATGGGGAGAAAAAATGAGGTACGAACACAAGCTGGCCAGGAATATAAAGGAAGATAGCAAAAGCTTTTTTAGGTATGTGAAGAGAAAGAAGATAGTTAAGAACAATGTTGGGCCCTTGAATAATGAATTGGGTGAAATTGTTATGGGAAACAGAGAAATGGCAGAAGAATTTAATGAGTACTTTAGATCTGTTTTCACGAAGGAGTACACAAGCAATCTCCCAGATTTATGGTTGGGCCAAGGACATAGGGTAACAGGGGAAATGAAACAGATTGACATTAGGAAGGAAACGGTGATGAGTAGACTAATGGGACTGAAAGCTGACAAATCCCCAGGTCCAGATGGTTTGTATCCTAGGGGACTAGAGGAGGTGGCCCTGGAAACTGCGGATGCATTGGTAATCATTTTCCAATGTTCCTTAGATTCAGGATCAGTTCCTGAGGATTGGAGAATGGCTAAAGTTATCCCACTTTTTAAGAAAGAAGGGAGGGAGAAAACAGAGAACTATCAACCTGTCAGCCTGACATCGGTGGTGGGGAAGATGCTAGTGTTGATTATTAAGGATGAAATAGTGGCATACCTAGATAGCAGTGATAGGATTGGGCCGAGCCAGCATGGATTTACCAAGGGTAAATCATGCTTGTCTAATCTGTTGAGAGTTTTTCGAGGATGTAACCAGGAAGTTAGATGGCTGAGATCCAGTGGATGTAGTGTACCGCGATTTTCAGAAGGCATTTGATAAGGTCCCACATAGGAGATTGGTGGGTAAAATCAAAGCTCAGGGCATCGGGGGGAAGACATTGACATGGATAGAAAACTAGTTGGCAGATAGAAAGCAAAGGGTATAAGTGAAAGGGTGTTTCTCGGAATGGCAGGTGGTGACTAGTGAGGTGCCACAGGTCTCAGTATTGGGACCACAGCTGTTTAGAATTTACATCAACGATTTAGATGAAGGCATTGAGAATAACTTCAGCAACTTTGCTGATGATACTAAGCTGGGTGGCAGTGTGACATGTGATGAGGATGTTAGGAGAATTCAGGGTGACTTGGATAGGCTGGGTGAGTGGGCAGATACTTGGCAGATGACGTTTAATGTGAATAAGTGTGAGGTTATCCACTTTGACAGTAAGAATGAAGGCAGATTATTATCTGAACGGTGTAGAGTTAGGTTAGGGAGAAATACAAAGAGATCTAGGAGTCCATGTTCATCAGTCACTGAAGGTGAATGAACAAGTGCAACAGGCAGTGAAGAAGGTTAATGGAATGTTGGCCTTTATTACAAAGGGAATTGAGTGCAAGAGCAGGGAAATCCTCTTGCATTTGTACAGAGCCCTGGTGAGACCACACCTGGAGTATTGTGTACAGTTTTGGTCTCCAGGGTTAAGGAAGGACATCCTGGCTGTAGAGGAAGTGCAGCGTAGATTCATGAGGTTAATTCCTGGGATGTCTGGACTGTCTTACGCAGAGAGTTTAGAGAGACTGCGCTTGTACACACTGGAATTAAGGAGATTGAGAGGGGATCTGATTGAAATATATAAGATTATTAATGGATTGGACAAGAAAGAGGGAGGAAGTATGTTCCTGATGTTGGGAGAGTCCAGTATCAGAGGGCATGGTTTGAGAATAAGGGGTAGGTCATTTAGGACAGAGTTAAGGAAAAACTTATCCCAGAGAGTTGTTGGTGTCTGCAATGCACTGCCTCGGAAGGTAGTGGAGGTCAATTCTCTGGATGCTTTCAAGAAGGAGCTAGATAGGTATCTTATGGGTAGGGGAATCAAGAAATATGGGGACAAGGCAGGAACCGGCTATTGATAGTAGATGCTCAGCCATGATCTCAAAATGGCGGTGCAGGCTCGAAGGGCCGAATGGTCTACTTCTGCATCTATTGTCCCACAGGAGGAAGGGTGCTGGAGAAGAGAAATCCCACAGGAAGAGAGATCCCTCAGGAGTAAGTGGGATGGGGAAGAAATTTCCGGCTGGAGGAATTGGGGGGATGAGTGATCCCACAGTAGGAAGCAGAATCAGGAAGAGAGATCCAACAGGAGTTAGGGCGATGGGAAAGAGAGATACCACAGGAGGAAGGGGATCCGGAAGAGAATTCCCACAGAAGGAAGGGAGATGGGGAAGAGAGATCCCACCGGAGGTAGGGGGATGGGAAAGAGAGATCCTACAGAAGGAGAATGGGAAAGAGAGATCCCACAGGAAGAAAGGGGCGGGAGAAGAGAGATCCCACAGGGGGATGGGGAAGTGAGATCCCACAGCAGGAAGGGGTATGTGGAAGAAACATCCCGCAGGAAGGAGGGGATGAGGAAATGAGATCCCGCAGGAATAAGTGGGATGGGGAAATTAGATCCCACCGCAGTTGGGGGTATGGGGAAGAGAGATCCCACATGAGGAATGGGGATAGGAAAGAGAGATCCTACGGGAGGAAGGGGAAAGGGAAGGAGAGATCCCACAGGAGGAAGGTGGATGGGGAAGGGAGATCCCACAGGAGGAAGGAGAAAAGGGAAGAGAGATCCCAAATGAGGAACGTGGCTGGGCAAGGGAGATACCTCATGGTGAAGGGGGATGGGGAAGAGAGATCCCACAGGGGGAAAAGAATGGGGATGTGGGATCCCACAGGAGGAAGGGGATGGGGAAGAGAGATGGCACAGGAGGAAGAGAATGGGGAAATAGGATTCCACAGGAGGAAGGGGATGGGGAAGAGATCCCACAGGACAAAAGAGATGGGCAAGAGGTATCCCACAGGAGGTAGGACAATGTGGAAGAGAGATCCCACAGAAGTAAAGGGGCTGGGGAAAAGAGATCCCACAGGAGGAATGGGGATAGGGAAGAGAGATCCCACACGAGGATGGTGAATGGGGTAGAGAGATCACATAGGTGGAAGTGGGATAGGGAAGAGAGATCCCACACGAGGAAGGTGAATGGGGTAGAGAGATCACACAGGAGGAAGGGGGATAGGGAAGAGAGATCCCACACGAGGAAGGTGAATGGGGTAGAGAGATCCCACAGGAGGAAGGGGGATGGGGAAGAGAGGTTCTAGAGCACGATTTGCATATAGAAGAGAGATCCTGGAGTAGGAAGCTGAATAAGGAAGAGAGATCCCATAGGTGGATGGACAGGAAAGAGAGATCCCACAGGAGGAAAGGGGATGGGGAAGAGGTCCCATAGGAGGAAGGAGAAATGGGAAGAGAGATCCCAAAGGAGGAATGTGGCTGGGCAAGAGAGATACCACATGGTGATGGGGGATGGGGATCCCACTGAAGGAAGGGGGATGGGGAAGTGAGATCCCACAGGAGGAAAGCGGATGGGAAAGAGAGATCCCACAGGAGGAAGGGGGATGGGGAAGAGAGATACCACAAGAGGAATGGGTTCCGGAAGAGAGATCCCACAGGAGGAAGGGAGATGGGTAAGAGAGATCCCTCAAAAGGATGGCGATGGGGAGGAGAGATCCCACAGGAAGAAATGGATGGGGAAAAAGAGATCCCACAGGAGGAAGGGGGATGGGGTATTTCAACATGTAGGTGAACTGGGAGAAACAGGTTGGTGCTGGACCCCAAGATAGGGAGTTTGTAGAGTGCCTACGGGATGCATTCTTGGAACAGCTTGTACGAGAGCTGACCAGGGTCAAGGCTATTTTGGATTTAGTCTTGTGTAATGAACAGGATTTGATCAGCGATCTTGCAGTAAAGGAGCCATTAGGAGGTAGTGACCATAACATGATCTGTTTTTATCTGCAGTTTGAGAAGGAGAAGAGTGTAAAGGGGGTTTCTTCTTTTTTCTTTGTTACTGTTGGGAAAGGGTTTCTTTTTGTTAACTAGCAGGAATGCTAATTTACTGATACCAAGAATGGTATTCCTTTGTAAACCAAATGGGGATTAATGTTCTTTCTTCTGAGTCTGTAACCTTTTGTTGACGGGCTTTTGGGGACATCGGCGCGAGGGGGTCGAGAGAGAGGACGCAATGCTCTAAGCTGGGCGAGGATCGGACCCCAAAGGGGGGTCCGCGGCCGGGAGATTCTCCGAGGGGGGGGGGGGATGAAGCTAGATGTGCTTGGTTGACCACTCGGAGGGTCCTGAGCTGCGAGTCGAGGAGTTTGGAGGGTCCTGAGCTGCGAGTCGAGGAGTTTGGAGGGTCCTGAGCTGCGAGTCGAGGAGTTCGGAGGGGATCGAATGGTGGCCAGAAGACTTCAGAAATTGAGCTCCAATGGTTGTGCACGAAGTGGTTTGGACTTTGATAAGTTTGGCGCCTTTTCTTTAATTTTCTCTTCATATATACTGTATCGTTATTAATCACTTAGTTATAGTAACCTTTATGAATTGTACTCATCTAATCGCATACGGTGTACTGTCTGTTTTTGGGCGAGGCGGGGACATCACACAGCATCCACACCAGCTGATTACCCAGTTTGGCGGGGCCGAAGGCTGCTCCCCCTAGACGAAACGAGCTGAGCGAGCCTGAGGCGACCCAGGGGGTTACATGACCATAACATGATCTGTTTTTATCTGCAGTTTGTGAAGGATAAGGGCAGCTCGGAGGTGTCAGTGTTGCAGTTGAACAGGGGAAACTATGGAGCCATGAGGGAGGAGCTGGCCAAAGTTGACTGGACGGATAGCCTAGCAGAAAAGACAGTGGAACAGCAATGGCAGGTATTCTTGGGAATAATGCACAAGGTGCAAAATCAGTTCATCCCCAGAGAAGGAAGGATTAAAAGGGGGGAAAGGGGCCACAGAGGTTGACGAAGGAAGTTAGTGACTGCATAGCATTAAAAAAAGGAAGTATGACAGAGCTAAGGTGAGTGGGAGGACAGATGATTGGAAAGTTTTTAAGGAACAACAGAACTCAACTAAATAGGCAACACGGGGAGAAAAAATGAGGTACGGATGCAAGCTAGCCAGGAATATAAAGGAAGATAGCAAAAGCTTTTTTACGTATGTGAAGAGAAAGAAGACAGTTAAGAACAATGTTGGGCCCTTGAAGAATGAATTGGGTGAAATTGTTATGGGAAACAGAGAAATGGCAGAAGAATTTAATGAGTACTTTAGATCTGTTTTCACTTAGGAAGACACAAGCAATCTCCCAGATGTATGGATGGGCCAAGGACATAGGGTAACAGAGGAAATGAAACAGATTGACATTAGGATGGAAACGGTGACGAGAAGACTGATGGGACTGAAGGCTGAAAAATCCCCAGGTCCAGATGGTTTGTATCCTAGGGTACTAAAGGAGGTGGCCCTGGAAACTGCGGATGCATTGGTAATCATTTTCCAATGTTCCTTAGATTCAGGATCCGTTCCTGAGGATTGGAGAATGGCTAATGTTATCCCATTTTTTAAGAAAGGAGGGAAGAGGAAAACAGAGAACTATCGACCTGTCAGCCTGACATCGGTGATGGGGAAGATGCTAGACTCCATTAGTAAGGATGAAATAGTGGCATATCTAGATAGCAGTGATAGGATTGGGCCGAGCCAGCATGGATTCACCAAGGGTAAATCATGCTTGACTAATCTGTTGGAGTTTTTCGAGGATGTAACCAGGAAGTTAGACGGGTGAGATCCAGTGGATGTAGTGTACCTCGATTTTCAGAAAGCATTTGATAAGGTCCCACATAGGAGTTTGGCGGGTAAAATCAAAGCTCAGGGCATCGGGGGGAAGACATTGACATGGATAGAAAACTGGTTGGCAAAGGGTAGCGGTGAATGGGTGTTTCTCGGAATGGCAGGTGGTGACTAGTGGGGTGCCACAGGGCTCGGTATTGGGACCCACAACTGTTTACAATTTACATCAATGATTTAGATGAAGGCATTGAGAATAACATCAGCAAATTTGCTGATGATAGTAAGCTGGGTGGCAGTGTGACATGTGATGAGGATGTTAGGAGAATTCAGGGTGACTTGGATAGGCTGGGTGAGTGGGCAGATACTTGGCAGATGACGTTTAATGTGAATAAGTGTGATGTTGTCCACTTTGGGAGTAAGAACAGGAAGGCAGATTATTATTTGAACCGTGTAGAGTTGGGCAAGGGAGAAATACAAAGAGATCTAGGAGTCCGTGTTCATCAGTCTCTGAAGGTGAATGAGCAAGTGCAGTAGGCAGTGAAGAAGGCTAATGGAATGTTGGCCTTTATTACAAAGGGAATTGAGTACAAGAGCAGGGAAATCCTCTTGCATTTGTACAGAGCCCTGGTGAGACCACACCTGGAGTATAGTGGACAGTTTTGGTCTCCAGGGTTAAGGAAGGTCATCCTGGCTGTTGAGGAAGTGCAGCGTAGATTCATGAGGTTAATTCCTGGGATGTCTGGACTGTCTTACGCAGAGAGGTTAGAGAGACTGGGCTTGTACACACTGGAATTAAGGAGATTGAGAGGGGATCTGATTGAAATATATAAGATCATTAAGGGATTGGACAAGATAGCGGCAGGAAATATTTTCCTGATGTTGGGAGAGTCCAGTATCAGAGGGCATGGTTTGAGAATAAGGGGTACGTCATTTAGGACAGAGTTAAGGAAAAACTTCTCCCAGAGAGTTGTGGGGGTCTGGAATGCACTGCCTCGGATGGTAGTGGAGGCCAATTCTCTGGATGCTTTCAAGAAGGAGCTAGATAGGTATCTTATGGATAGGGGAATCAAGGAATACGGGGACAAGGCAGGAACCGGGTATTGAAAGTAGCTGCTCAGCCATGATCTCAAAATGGCGGTGCAGGCTCGAAGGACCGAATGGTCTACTTCTGCACCTATTGTCTGTTGTCCTACAGGTGGAAAGGGGATGGGGAAGAGAGATCCCACAGGAGTAAGTGGGAATGGGATGAAATTTCCGGCTGGAAGAAGGGGATGGGGAAGAGTGATCCCACAGGAGGAAGGGGATGGGGAAGAGAGATCCAACAGGAAGAAGTTGGATGGGGAATAGAGATCCCTCAGGAGTAAGTGGGACGGGGAAGAAATTTCCGGCTGGAGGAAATGGATGGGGAAGAGTGATCCCACAGGAAGAAGGAGAATCAGGAAGAGAGATCCAACAGGAGGTAGGGGGATGGGAAAGAAAGATACCACAGAAGGAAGGGGATCCGGAAGAGAATTCCCACAGAAGGAAGGGAGATGGGGAAGAGCGATCCCACTGGAGGTAGGAGGATGGGAAAGAGAGATCCTACAGAAGGAAGGGGGCAGGGGAAGAGACATCCGACAGGAGGAAGGGAATGGGAAGGTGAGATCCCACAGGAGCAAATGGATGGGGAAAAAGAGATCCCACAGGAGGTAGGGGGATGGGGAATTTCAACATGCAGTTGAACTGGGAGAAACAGGTTGGTGCTGGACCCCAGGATAGGGAGTTTGTAGAGTGCCTACGGGATGCATTCTTGGAACAGCTTGTACGAGAGCCGACCAGGGACAAGGCTATTCTGGATTTAGTCTTGTGCAATGAACCCGATTTGATAAGCGATCTTGAAGTAAAGGAGCCATTGGGAGGTAGTGACCATAACATGATCTGTTTTTATCTGCAGTTTGAGAAGGATAAGGTCAGCTCGGAGGTGTCAGTGTTGCAGTTGAACAGGGGAAACTATGGAGCCATGAGGGAGGAGCTGGCCAAAGTTGACTGGATGGATATCCCAGCAGAAAAGACCGTGGAACAGCAATGACAGGTATTCTTGGGAATAATACACAAGGTGCAAAATCAGTTCGTCCCCAGAGAAGGAAGGATTCAAAGGGGGAAAGGGGCCACAGTGGTTGACAAAGGAAGTTAGTGACTGCCTAGCATTAAAATAAAGGAAGTATGTCAGAGCTAAGGTGAGTGGGAGGACAGATGATTGGGAAGTTTTTAAGGAACAACAGAACTCAACTAAATAGGCAATACGGGGAGAAAAAATGAGGTACGGATGCAAGCTAGCCAGGAATATAAAGGAAGATAGCAAAAGCTTTTTTACGTATGTGAAGAGAAAGAAGACAGTTAAGAACAATGTTGGGCCCTTGAAGAATGAATTGGGTGAAATTGTTATGGGAAACAGAGAAATGGCAGAAGAATTTAATGAGTACTTTAGTTCTGTTTTCACTAAGGAAGACACAAGCAATCTCCCAGATGTATGGATGGGCCAAGGACATAGGGTAACAGAGGAAATGAAACAGATTGACATTAGGATGGAAACGGTGACGAGAAGACTGATGGGACTGAAGGCTGACAAATCCCCAGGTCCAGATGGTTTGTATCCTAGGGTACTAAAGGAGGTGGCCCTGGAAACTGCGGATGCATTGGTAATCATTTTCCAATGTTCCTTAGATTCAGGATCCGTTCCAGAGGATTGGAGAATGGCTAATGTTATCCCACTTTTTAAGAAAGGAGAAAGGGAGAAAACAGAGAACTATCGACCTGTCAGCCTGACATCAGTAATGAGGAAGATGCTAGAGTCCATTATTAAAGATGAAATAGTGGCATATCTAGGTAGCAGTGATAGGATTGGGCCGAGCCAGCATGGATTTACCAAGGGTAAATTTCCCAACTAATCTGTTTGAGTTTTTCGAGGATGTAACCAGGAAGTTAGACGGGTGAGATCCAGTGGAGGTCATGTACCTCGATTTTCAGAAGGCATTTGATAAGGTCCCACATAGGTAATTGGCGGGTAAAATCAAAGCTCAGGGCATCGGGGGGAAGACATTGACATGGATAGAAAACTAGTTGCCAGATAGAAAGCAACGGGGAGCGGTGAATGGGTGTTTCTCGGACTGGCAGGTGGTGACTAGTGGGGTACCACAGGGCTCGGTATTGGGACCACAGCTGTTTATAATTTACATCAACTATTTAGATGAAGGCATTGAGAATAACATCAGCAACTTTGCTGATGATGCTAAGCTGGGTGGCAGTGTAACATGTAATGAGGATGTTAGGAGAATTCAGGGTGACTTGGATAGGCTGGGTGAGTGGGCAGATACTTGGCAGATGACGTTTAATGTGAATAAGTGTGAGGTTATCCACTTTGGGAGTAAGAACAGGAAGGCAGATTATTATCTGAACGGTGCAGAGTTAGGTACGGCAGAAATACCAAATCTAGGAGTCCATGTTCATCGGTCACTGAAGGTGAATGAGCAAGTACAGCAGGCAGTGAAGAAGGCTAATGGAATGTTGGCCTTTATTACAAAGGGAATTGAGTACAAGAGCAGGGAAATCCTCTTGCATTTGTACAGAGCCCTGGTGAGACCACACCTGGAGTATAGTGTACAGTTTTGGTCTCCAGGGTTAAGGAAGGACATCCTGGCTGTAGAGGAAGTGCAGCGTAGATTCACGAGTTTAATTCCTGGGATGTCTGGACTGTCTTACGCAGAGAGATCAGAGAGACTGGGCTTGTACACACTGGAATTAAGGAGATTGAGAGGGGATCTGATTGAAATATATGTGATTATTAAGGGATTGGACAAGATAGAGGCAGGAAATATTTTCCTGATGTTGGGAGAGTCCAGTATCAGAGGGCATGGTTTGAGAATAAGGGGTACGTCATTTAGGACAGAGTTAAGGAAAAACTTCTCCCAGAGAGTTGTAGGGGTCTGGAATGCACTGCCTCGGAAGGTAGTGGAGGCCAATTCTCTGGATGCTTTCAAGAAGGAGCTAGATAGGTATCTTATGGATAGGGGAATCAAGGAATACGGGGACAAGGCAGGAACCGACTATTGATAGTAGATGCTCAGCCATGATCTCAAAATGGCGGTGCAGCCTCGCAGGGCCGAATGGTCTACTTCTGCACCTATTGTCTGTTGTCTATTGTCCCACTGGAGGAAGGGGGATGGGGAAGAGACAACCCACAGGTGGAAGATGGATGCGGAAGAGATATCCCTCAGGAGTAAGTGGGATGGGGAAAAATTTTCCGGCAGGAGGAAGTGGATGGGGAAGAGTGATCCTACAGAAGGAAGCAGAATGAGGATGAGAGATCCAACAGGAGGTAGAGGGATGGGAAAGAAAGATACCACAGGGGGGAGGGGATCCGGAAGATAACTCCTACAGAAGGATGGGAGATGGGGAAGTGAGATCCCACAAGAGGAAGGAGAATGGGAAAGAGAGATCCCAATGGAGGTAGGGGGATGGGAAAGAGAAATCCTACAGAAGGAGAATGGGAAAGAGAGATCCCACAGAAGGAAAGGGGCTGGTGAAAATGATCCCACAGGAGGCATGGGGATAGGGAAGAGAGATCCCACACGAGGAAGTGGGATGGGGAAGAGAGATCACACAGGAGGAAGAGGGATGGGGAAGAGAGGTCCCAGAGCAGGATGTGCATATAGAAGACAGTACCTGGAGTCGGAAGCTGAATCAGGAAGAGAGATCCCACTGGAGGAAGGGGGACTGGGAAGACAGCTCCCACAGCAGGAAGGGGTATGGGTAAGAAACACCCCACAGGAAGTAGGGGATGAGGTAATGAGATCCTGCAGGAAGAAGTGCGATGGGGAAAAGAGGTCCCAC
Organism: Hypanus sabinus; assembly: GCF_030144855.1. NCBI lineage: Eukaryota > Metazoa > Chordata > Chondrichthyes > Myliobatiformes > Dasyatidae > Hypanus > Hypanus sabinus. Next base: position 410,670 of record NW_026781250.1, on the reverse strand, counting down.
AGCAGTTGGGGGTATGGGGAAGAAAGATACCACAGGAGGAATGGGGGAAGGAAAGAGAGATGCTAGGGGAGGAAGGGGAATGGGAAGGAGAGATCCCACGTGGAAGAGGATGGGAAGAGAGAGCGCACACGAGGAAGGGGATGAGGAAATGAGATCACGCAGGGAGAAGTGGGATGGGGAACAGAGTTCCCTCAGGTCGAAGGGGGATAGAAAAGAGAGATCCTACGGGAGAAAGGGAATGGGAAGGAGAGTTCCCACAGCAGGAAGGCAGATGGTGAAGGGAGATCCAACAGGAGGAAGGGGGATGGGGAAAATGATCGCTTGGGAGGAAGAGGGATGGGTAAAGGAGATCCAGCACGAGGAAGGGGGATGGGGAAGAGATATCCCACAGGAAGAAGGCGGATGGGGAAGAGAGATCCCACAGGAAGAAGGGGGATGGGGAAGAGATACCCACAGGAAGAAGTGGGATGGGGAACAGAGTTCCCACAGGTTGAAGGGGGATAGAAAAGAGAGATCCTACGGGAGAAAGGGAATGGGAAGGAGAGATCCCACAGGAGAAAGGCGGATGGTGGAGGGAGATCCAACAGGAGGAAGAGGGATGGGGAAGAGAGATCCCACAGGAGGAAGGGGGATGGGGAAAGGAGATCCCACAGGAGGAAGGGGATGGGTTATCGAGATCTAAGAGGAGAAAGGGGATGGGAGATCCCTCATGCAGAAGAGTAATGGGGATGAGAGATCCCACAGTAAGTGGGATGAGGAAAGAGATCCGACTGGAGGAAGGGGGATGGGGAAGAGAGATCCCACAGGAGGACGGGGGATAGAAAAGAGAGATCCTACGGGAGAAAGGGAATGGGAAGGAGAGATCTCACAGGAGGAAGGGGATGGGGAAGAGAGGTCCCACAGGAGGAAGGGGGATGGGGAAGAGATATCCCACAGGAAGAAGATGGATGGGGAAGAGATATCCCACAGGAAGAAGGGGGATGGGGAAGAGAGATCCCACAGGAGGAAGGGTGATGGGGAAGAGAGATCCAACGGGAGAACGGGAATGGGAAGGAGAGATCTCACAGGAGGAAGGGGGATGGGGAAGAGATATCCCACAGGAAGAAGGGGGATGGGGAAGAGAGATCCCACAGGAAGAAGGGTGATGGGGAAGAGAGATCCTTCAGGAAGAAGGGGGATGGGGAAGAGAGATCCTACACGAGGAATGGGGATGGGGAAGAGAGATCCCACAGGGGGAACGGGGATGGGGAAGAGATATCCCACAGGAAGAAGGGGGATGGGGAAGAGAGATCCCACAGGAGGAAGGGTGATGGGGAAGAGAGATCCCACAGGAGGAAGGGGGATGGGGAAGAGATATCCCACAGGAGGAAGGGGGATGGGGATGAGAGATCCCTCATGAAGAAGTGATAGGGATGAGAGATCCCACAGTAAGTGGGATGAGGAAAGAGATCCGACAGGAGGAAGGGGATGGGAAGAGAGATACCACAGGAGGAAAGGGATCCGGAAGAGAGATCACACAGGAGGAAGGGGGATGGGGAAGTGGGATCCCACAGGAGGAAGGGGGATGTGGAAGAGAGATCCCACAGGAGGAAGGGGGATGGGGAAAAGAATTCCTTCAGGAGGAAGGGGAATGGGGAAGAGAGATCCGACAGGAGGAAGAGGGATGCGGAAGAGAGATCCTATAGGAGGAAGGGGTATGGGGAAAATGATCGCTTGGGAGGAAGAGGGATGGGCAAAGGAGATCCTACACGAGGAAGGGGGATGGGGAAGAGATATCCCACAGGAAGAAGGCGGATGGGGAAGAGAGCTCCCACAGGAGGAAGGGTGATGGGGAAGAGAGATCCCACAGGAGGAAGGGGAATGGGGAAGAGATATCCCACAGGATGGGGGATGGGGAAGAGAGATCCCACAGGAGGAAGGGGAATGGGGAGAGAGATCCCACAGGAGGACGGGGGATAGAAGAGAGAGATCCTACAGGAGAAAGGGAATAGGAAGGAGAGATCCCACAGGAGAAAGGCAGATGGTGAAGGGAGATTCAACGGGAGGAAGAGGGATGGGGAAGAGAGATCCAACAGGAGGAAGGGGGATGGGGAAGAGAGTTCCCGCAGGAGGAAGGGGGACGGGGAAGAGAGATCCCACAGGAGGAAGGGGAATGGGAAGAGAGATCCCCAAGGAGGATGGGGGATGGGGAAGAGAAATCCCACTGGAGGAAGGGGGATGGGTAAAGGAGATCCCACACGAGGAAGGGGGATGGGGAGGTGAAATCCCACAGGAGGAAGGGGGATGGGGAGGTGAAATCCCACAGGAGGATGGGGATGGGGAAGAGAGATCCCTCATGAAGAAGAATGATGGGGATGAGAGATCCCACAGGCGGATGGGAATGGGGAAGAGAGATCCCACAGTAAGGGTGATGAGGAAAATGATCCGACAGGAGGAAGGGGATAGGGAAGAGAGATACCACAGGACGAAAGGGATCGGGAAGAGAGATCACACAGGAGGATGTGGGATGGGGAAAAGAAATCGCACAGGATGACGGGGGATGGGGAAGAAATTTCCGGCAGGAGGAAGTTGATGGGGATTATGGATCCCACAGTAGGAAGCAGAATCAGGAAGAGAGATCCAACAGGAGGTAGGGGGATGGGAAAGAGAGGTATCACAGGAGGAAGGGGGATGGGGAAAAGAATTCCTACAGGAGGAAGGGGGATGGGGAAGAGAGATCCTACACGAGGAAGGGGGATGGGGGAGAGATCCCACAGGAGGAAGGGGATGGGTTATCGAGATCCAAGAGGAGAAAGGGGATGGGGATGAGAGATCCCTCATGAAGAAGTGATAGGGATGAGAGATCCCACAGTAAGTGGGATGAGGAAAGAGATCCGACAGGAGGAAGGGGATGGGAAGAGAGATACCACAGGAGGATGGGGGATGGGGAAGAGAAATCCCACTGGAGGAAGGGGGATGGGTAAAGGAGATCCCACACGAGGAAGGGGGATGGGGAGGTGGGATCCCACAGGAGGAAGGGGGATGGGGAAAAGAATTCCTTCAGGAGGAAGGGGAATGGGGAAGAGAGATCCAACAGGAGGAAGGGGGATGGGGAAAATGATCGCTTGGGAGGAAGAGGGATGGGCAAAGGAGATCCTACACGAGGAAGGGGGATGGGGAAGAGAGTTCCCACAGGAAGATGGGGGATGGGGAACAGCGTTCCCACAGGTTGAAGGGGGATAGAAAAGAGAGATCCTATGGGAGAAAGGGGATGGAAGGAGTGACGCCACAGGAGGAAGAGGGATGGTGAAGAGAGATCCCACAGGAGGAAGGGGGATGGGGAAAAGAATTCCTACAGGAGGAAGGGAGATGGGGAAGAGAGATCCCACAGGAGGAAGGGCAATGGGAAGAGAGATCCTACACGAGGAAGGGGGATGGGGGAGAGATCCCACAGGAGGAAGGGGATGGGTTATCGAGATCCAAGAGGAGAAAGGGGATGGGGATGAGAGATCCCTCATGAAGAAGAGTGATAGGGATGAGAGATCCCACAGTAAGTGGGATGAGGAAAGAGATCCGACAGGAGGAAGGGGATGGGAAGAGAGATACCACAGGAGAAAAGGGATCCGGAAGAGAGATCACACCGGAGGAAGGGGGATGGGGAAGTGAGATCCCACAGGAGGAAGGGGGATGGGGAAGAGAGATCCCACAGGAGGAAGGGGGATGGGGAAGAGAGATCCTACACGAGGAAGGGCAATGGGAAGAGAGATCCTACACGAGGAAGGGGGATGGGGAGAGAGATCCCACAGGAGGACGGGGGATACAAGAGAGAGATCCTATGGGAGAAAGGGAATGGGCAGGAAAGATCCCACAGGAGGAAGGCGGATGGTGAAGGGAGATTCAACGGGAGGAAGAGGGATGGGGAAGAGAGATCCCAAAGGAGGAAGGGGGATGGGGAAAAGAATTCGTTCAGGAGGAAGGGGAATGGGGAAGAGAGATCCAACAGGAGGAAGGGGGACGGGGAAGAGAGATCCCGCATGAGGAAGGGGGACAAGGAAGAGAGATCCCACAGGAGGAAGGGGAATGGGAAGAGAGATCCCACAGGAGGATGGGGGATGGGGAAGAGAGATCCCACAGGAGGAAGGGGGATGGGTAAAGGAGATCCCACACGAGGAAGGGGGATGGGGAGGCGAAATCCCACAGGAGGAAGGGGATGGGTTATCGAGATCCAAGAGGAGAAAGGGGATGGGGAAGAGAGATCCCTCATGAAGAAGAGTGATGGGGATGAGAGATCCCACAGGCGGATGGGAATGGGGAAGAGAGATCCCACAGGAGTAAGTGGGAATGGGATGAAATTTCCGGCTGGAAGAAGGGGATGGGGAAGAGTGATCCCACTGGAGGAAGCAGAATCAGGAAGAGAGATCCAACAGGAGGTAGGGGGATGGGAACGAGATACCACAGGAGGAAGGGGATCTGGAAGACAATTCCCATAGAAGGAAGGGAGATGGGGAAGAGAGATCCCACAAGAGGAAGGAGAATGGGAAAGAAAGATCCCACTGGAGACAGGGGAATGGGGAAGAGAGATCCCTCAGGAGTAAGTGGGACGGGGAAGAAATTTCCGGCTGGAGGAAATGGATGGGGAAGAGTGATCCCACAGGAAGAAGCAGAATCAGGAAGAGAGATCCAACAGGAGGTAGGGGGATGGGAAAGAGAGATACCACAGGAGGAAGGGGATCCGGAAGAGAATTCCCACAGAAGGAAGGGAGATGGGGAAGAGCGATCCCACTGGAGGTAGGGGGATGGGGAAAAGAATTCCTACAGGAGGAAGGGAGATGGGGAAGAGAGATCCCACAGGAGGAAGGGCAATGGGAAGAGAGATCCTACACGAGGAAGAGGGATGCGGAAGAGAGATCCTATAGGAGGAAGGGGGATGGGGAAAATGATCGCTTGGGAGGAAGAGGGATGGGCAAAGGAGATCCTACACGAGGAAGGGGGATGGGGAAGAGAGATCCCACAGGAGGAAGGGGAATGGGGAAGAGATATCCCACAGGATGGGGGATGAGGAAGAGAGATCCCACAGGAGGAAGGGGAATGGGGAGAGAGATCCCACAGGAGGAAGGGGGATAGAAGAGAGAGATCCTACAGGAGAAAGGGAATAGGAAGGAGAGATCCCACAGGAGAAAGGCAGATGGTGAAGGGAGATTCAACGGGAGGAAGAGGGATGGGGAAGAGAGATCCAACAGGAGGAAGGGGGATGGGGAAGAGAGTTCCCGCAGGAGGAAGGGGGATGGGGAAGAGAGATCCCACAGGAAGAAGGCGGATGGGGAAGAGAGATCCCACAGGAGGAAGGGTGATGGGGAAGAGAGATCCCACAGGAGGAAGGGGAAATGGGAAGAGATATCCCACAGGATGGGGGATGAGGAAGAGAGATCCCACAGGAGGAAGGGGAATGGGGAGAGAGATCCCACAGCAGTTGCGGGTATGGGGAAGAGAGTTCCCACATGAGGAATGGGGATAGGAAAGAGAGATCCTACGGGAGGAAGGGGAAAGGGGAGATCCCACAGGAGGAAGAGGAAGGGGAAGAGAGATCCCACAGGAGGAAGAGGAAGGGGAAGAGAGTTCCCACAGGAGGAAGAGGAAGGGGAAGAGACAACCCACAGGAGGTAGGAGAAAAGGGAAGAGAGATCCCAAATGAGGAACGTGGCTGGGCAGGAGAGATACCACATCGTGAAGTGGGATGGGGAAGAGAGATCCCACAGGAGGAAGGGGGATGGGGAAAAGAGATCCCACTGCAGGAAGGGGATGGGGAAGAGACATCCGACAAGAGGAAGGGGATGGGGAAGAGAGATCCTTCAGGAGGAAGGGGATGGGGAAGAGAGATCCGACAGGAGGAAGGGAATGGGAAGGTGAGATCCCACAGGAGCAAATGGATGGGGAAAATGAGATCCCACAGGAGCAAATGGATGGGGAAAAAGAGATCCCACAGGAGGGAGGGGGATTGGGAATTTCAACATGCAGTTGAACTGGGAGAAACAGTTTGGTGCTGGACCCCAGGATATGGAGTTTGTAGTGTGGGTACAGGTTGCATTCTTGGAACAGCTTGTACGAGAGCCGACCAGGGACAAGGCTATTCTGGATTTAGTCTTGTGTAATGAACAGGATTTGATAATCGATCTTGAAGTAAAGGAGCCATTAGGAGGTAGTGACCATAACATGATCTGTTTTTATCTGCAGTTTGAGAAGGATAAGGTCAGCTCGGAGGTGTCAGTGTTGCAGTTGAACAGGGGAAACTATGGAGCCATGAGGGAGGAGCTGGCCAAAGTTGACTGGATGGATATCCCAGCAGAAAAGACCGTGGAACAGCAATGACAGGTATTCTTGGGAATAATGCACAAGGTGCAAAATCAGTTCATCCCCAGAGAAGGAAGGATTCAAAGGGGGAAAAGGGGCCACAGTGGTTGACAAAGGAAGTCTGAGATTGCATAGCATTAAAAAAACGAAGTATGTCAGATCTAAGGTGAGTGGGAGGACAGATGATTGGAAAGTTTTTAAGGAACAACAGAACTCAACTAAATAGGCAACACGGGGAGAAAAAATGAGGTACGGATGCAAGCTAGCCAGGAATATAAAGGAAGATAGCAAAAGCTTTTTTACGTATGTGAAGAGAAAGAAGACAGTTAAGAACAATGTTGGGCCCTTGAAGAATGAATTGGGTGAAATTGTTATGGGAAACAGAGAAATGGCAGAAGAATTTAATGAGTACTTTAGTTCTGTTTTCACTAAGGAAGACACAAGCAATCTCCCAGATGTATGGATGGGCCAAGGACATAGGGTAACAGAGGAAATGAAACAGATTGACATTAGGATGGAAACGGTGACGAGAAGACTGATGGGACTGAAGGCTGACAAATCCCCAGGTCCAGATGGTTTGTATCCTAGGGTACTAAAGGAGGTGGCCCTGGTAATTGCGGATGCATTGGTAATCATTTTCCAATGTTCCTTAGCTTCAGGATCCGTTCCTGAGGATTGGAGAATGGCTAATGTTATCCCACTTTTTAAGAAAGGAGAAAGGGAGAAAACAGAGAACTATCGACCTGTCAGCCTGACATCAGTAATGAGGAAGATGCTAGAGTCCATTATTAAAGATGAAATAGTGGCATATCTAGGTAGCAGTGATAGGATTGGGCCGAGCCAGCATGGATTTACCAAGGGTAAATTTCCCAACTGATCTGTTTGAGTTTTTCGAGGATATAACCAGGAAGTTAGACGGGTGAGATCCAGTGGAGGTCATGTACCTCGAATTTCAGAAGGCATTTGATAAGGTCCCACATAGGTGATTGGCGGGTAAAATCAAAGCTCAGGGCATCGGGGGGAAGACATTGACATGGATAGAAAACTAGTTGGCAGATAGAAAGCAAAGGGTAACAGTGAATGGGTGTTTCTCAGAATGGCAGGTGGTGACTAGTGGGGTGCCACAGGTCTCGGTATTGGGACCACAACTGTTTATAATTTACATCAACTATTTAGATGAAGGCATTGAGAATAACATCAGCAAATTTGCTGATGATACTAAGCTGGGTGGCAGTGTGACATGTGATGAGGATGTTAGGAGAATTCAGGGTGACTTGGATAGGCTGGGTGAGTGGGCAGATACTTGGCAGATGACGTTTAATGTGAATAAGTGTGAGGTTATCCACTTTGGGAGTAAGAACAGGAAGGCAGATTATTATCTGAACGGTGCAGAGTTAGGTACGGCAGAAATACAAAATCTAGGAGTCCATGTTCATCGGTCATTGAAGGTGAATGAGCAAGTGCAACAGGCAGTGAAGAAGGCTAATGGAATGTTGGCCTTTATTACAAAGGGAATTGAGTACAAGAGCAGGGAAATCCTCTTGCATTTGTACAGAGCCCTGGTGAGACCACACCTGGAGTACAGTGTACAGTTTTGGTCTCCAGGGTTAAGGAAGGTCATCCTGGCTGTAGAGGAAGTGCAGCGTAGATTCATGAGGTTAATTCCTGGGATGTCTGGACTGTCTTAAGCAGAGAGATTAGAGAGACTGGGCTTGTACACACTGGAATTAAGGAGATTGAGAGGGGATCTGATTGGACAAGATAGAGCCAGGAAATATTTTCCTGATGTTGGGAGTCCAGTTCCAGAAGGCATGGTTTGAGAATAAGGGGTACGTCATTTAGGACAGAGTTAAGGAAAAACTTCTCCCAGAGAGTTGTGGGGGTCTGGAATGCACTGCCTCGGAAGGTAGTGGAGGCCAATTCTCTGGATGCTTTCAAGAAGGAGCTAGATAGGTATCTTATGGATAGGGGAATCAAGGAATACGGGAACAAGGCAGGAACCGGCTATTGATAGTAGATGCTCAGCCATGATCTCAAAATGGCGGTGCAGGCTCGCAGGGCCGAATGGTCTACTTCTGCACCTATTGTCTGTTGTCTATTGTCCCACTGGAGGAAGGGGAATGGGGAAGAGACAACCCACAGGTGGAAGATGGATGCGGAAGAGAGATCCCTCAGGAGTAAGTGGGATGGGGAAAAAATCTCCGGCGGGGGAAGTGGATGGGGAAGAGTGATCCTGCAGAAGGAAGCAGAATGAGGATGAGAGATTCAACAGGAGGTAGAGGGATGGGAAAGAGAGAAACCACAGGGGGGAGGGGATCCGGAAGATAACTCCTACAGAAGGATGGGAGATGGGGAAGTGAGATCCCACAAGAGGAAGGAGAATGGGAAAGAGAGATCCCAATGGAGGTAGGGGGATGGGAAAGAGAAATCCTACAGAAGGAGAATGGGAAAGAGAGATCCCACAGAAGGAAAGGGGCTGGTGAAAATGATCCCACAGGAGGAATGGGGATAGGGAAGAGAGATCCCACAGGAGGAAGAGGGATGGGGAAGAGATGTCCCAGAGCAGGATGTGCATATAGAAGACAGTACCTGGAGTAGGAAGCTGAATCAGGAAGAGAGATCCCACTGGAGGAAGGGGGACTGGGAAGACAGCTCCCACAGCAGGAAGGGGTATGGGTAAGAAACACCCCACAGGAAGTAGGGGATGAGGTAATGAGATCCTGCAGGAAGAAGTGCGATGGGGAAAAGAGGTCCCACAGCAGTTGGGGGTATGGGGAAGAAAGATACCACAGGAGGAATGAGGGAAGGAAAGAGCGATGCTAGGGGAGGAAGGGGAATGGGAAGGAGAGATCCCACTGGAGGAAGGCAGATGGGTAAGGGAGATCCCACAGGTGGAAGAGGATGGGAAGAGAGAGCGCACACAAGGAAGGGGATGAGGAAATGAGATCACGCAGGGAGAAGTGGGATGGGGAACAGAGTTCCCTCAGGTCGAAGGGGGATAGAAAAGAGAGATCCAATGGGAGAAAGGGAATGGGAAGGAGAGTTCCCACAGGAGGAAGGCGGATGGTGAAGGGAGATCCAACAGGAGGAAGAGTGATGGGGAAGAGAGATCCTATAGGAGGAAGGGGGATTGGGAAAATGATCGCTTGGGAGGAAGGGGGATGGGTCAAGGAGATCCTACACGAGGAAGGGGGATGGGGAAGAGATATCCCACAGGATGAAGGGGATGGGGAAGAGAGATCCCACAGAAGGAAGGGGGATGGGGAAGACAGTTCCCACAGGAGGAAGTGGGATGGGGAACAGAGTTCCCACACGTCGAAGGGGCATAGAAAAGAGAGATCCTACGGGAGAAAGGGGATGGGAAGGAGTGACCCCCACAGGAGGAAGGCGGATGGTGAAGGGAGATCCAACAGGAGGAAGAGGGATGGGGAAGAGAGATCCCACAGGAGGAAGTTGATGGGTTATCGAGATCCAAGAGGAGGAAGGGGATGGGGAAGAGAGATCCCTCATGAAGAAGAGTGATGGGGATGAGAGATCCCACAGTAAGGGGGATGAGGAAAGAGATCCGACAGGAGGAAGGGGATGGGGAAGAGAGATACCACAGGAGGAAAGGGATCCGGAAGAGAGTTCACACACGAGGAAGGGGGATGGGAAAGAGAGATCCCACAGGAGGAAGGGGGATGGGGAAAAGAATTCCTTCAGTAGGAAGGGGAATGGGGAAGAGAGATCCCACAGGAGGACGGGGGATAGATGAGAGAGATCCTACGGGAGAAAGGGAATGGGAAGGAGAGATCCCACAGGAGGAAGGGGCTGGGCAAGAGAAATCCCACAGAAGGAAGGGGGATGGGGAAGACAGTTCCCACAGGAGGAAGAGGGATGGGGAACAGAGTTCCCACATGTCGAAGGGGGATAGAAAAGAGAGATCCTACGGGATAAAGGGAATGGGAAGGAGAGTTTCCACAGGAGGAAGGCGTATGGTGAAGGGAGATACAACAGGAGGAAGAGGGATGGGGAAGAGAGATCCCACAGAAGGAAGGGGGGTGGGTAAAGGAGATCCCACACGAGGAAGGGGAATGGGGAAGAGAGATCCCACAGAAGGAAGGGGGTGGGTAAAGGAGATCCCACATGAGGAAGGGGAATGGGGAAGAGAGATCCATCAGGAGGAAGGGGGATTGGTAAAGGAGGTTCCACACGAGGAAGGGGGATGGGGAAGAGAGATCCAACAGGAGGAAGGGGGATGGGGAAGAGAGATCCCACAGGAGGAAGGAGGATGGGGAAGAGCTCACATACGTGTTGGGGGTTTGGGGAAGAGAGATCACACTCGAGGAAGGGAGATAGGAAAAAGTGATCCTACGGGAGGAATGGGAATGGGAAGGAGAGATACAACAGGGGGAAGAGTGATGGGGAAGAGAGATCCTATAGGAGGAAGGGGGATGGGGAAAATGATCGCTTGGGAGGAAGGGGGATGGGTAAAGGAGATCCAGCACGAGGAAGGGGGATGGGGAAGAGATATCCCACAGGAAGAAGGGGGATTCGGAAAAGAATTCCTTCAGGAGGAAGTGGAATAGTGAAGAGAGATACCACAGGAGGAAAGGGATCGGGAAGAGAGATCACACAGGAGGAAGGGGGATGGGAAATAGAGATCCGACCGGAGGAAGGGGATGCGGAAGAAAGATACCACAGGAGTACAGGGATAGGGAAGAGATATCCCATAGGAGGAAGGGGGATGGGGAACAGAGATCCCGCAGGAGGATGGGGGATGTGTAAGAGAGATCGCACAGGAGGACGGGGGATGGGGAAGAAATTTCCGGCAGGAGGAAGTGGATGGGGAATATGGATCCCACAGTAGGAAGCAGAATCAGGAGGAGAGATCCAACAGGAGGTAGGGGGATGGGAAAGAGAGGTACCACAGGAGGAAGGGGATCCGGAAGAGAATTCCCACAGAAGGAAGTGAGATGCGGACGAGAGATCCCACAAGAGGAAGGAGAATGGGAAAGAGAGATGCCACTGGAGGTAGGGGGATGGGAAAGAGAGATTCCACAGGACGAAAGAGATGGGGATGAGAGATCCCACAGGCAGAAGGAGAAAGGGGAAGAGATATCTCACAGGAGGAAGGAGATCGCGCAAAGAGATCCCACAGGAAGAAGGTGAATGGGGAAGTGAGATCCCACAGGAGGAAAGTGGATGGTCAAGTGAGATGCAACAGCAGGAACAGGGATGGGGAAGAGAGATCCTATAGGAGGAAGGCGGATGGGGAAGAGATATCCCACAGGAAAAAGGGGGATGGGGAAGAGGTATCCCACAGGAGGAAGGGGGATGGGGAGGAGAGATACCACAGGAAGAAGGGGGATGTGGAAGAGATATCCCACAGGAGGAAGGGGGATTCGGAAAAGAATTCCTTCAGGAGGAAGTGGAATAGTGAAGAGAGATACCACAGGAGGAAAGGGGATGGGAAATAGAGATCCTATAGGAGGAAGGGTGATGGGGAAAGTGATCCGACCGGAGGAAGGGGATGCGGAAGAAAGATACCACAGGAGTACAGGGATAGGGAAGAGATATCCCATATGAGGAAGGGGGATGGGGAACAGAGATCCCGCAGGAGGATGAGGGATGTGGAAGAGAGATCGCACAGGAGGACAGGGAATGGGGAAGAAATTTCCGGCAGGAGGAAGTGGATGGGGAATATGGATCCCACAGTAGGAAGCAGAATCAGGAGGAGAGATCCAACAGGAGGTAGGGGGATGGGAAAGAGAGGTACCACAGGAGGAAGGGGATCCGGAAGAGAATTCCCACAGAAGGAAGTGAGATGCGGACGAGAGATCCCACAAGAGGAAGGAGAATGGGAAAGAGAGATGCCACTGGAGGTAGGGGGATGGGAAAGAGAGATCCCACAGGACGAAAGAGATGGGGATGAGAGATCCCACAGGCAGAAGGAGAAAGAGGAAGAGATATCCCACAGGAGGAAGGAGATCGCGAAAAGAGATCCCTCAGGAAGAAGGTGAATGGGGAAGTGAGATCCCACAGGAGGAAGGTGGATGGTGAAGTGAGATGCAACAGCAGGAACAGGGATGGGGAAGAGAGATCCTATAGGAGGAAGGCGGATGGGGAAGAGATATCCCACAGGAAAAAGGGGGATGGGGAAGAGGTATCCCACAGGAGGAAGGGGGATGGGGAAGAGAGATACCACAGGAAGAAGGGGGATGTGGAAGAGATATCCCACAGGAGGAAGGGGGATGGGGAAAAGAGATCCCACAGCGCTTGGGGTTATGGGGAAGAGAGATCCCACAGGAGGAAGTGGGATGGGGAAGACCTATCTCACAGCAGGAAGGATGGGGAGGAGCTCCCATGCGTGTTGGGGGTTTGGGGAAGAGAGATCACACTCGAGGAAGGGGGATAGGAAAGAGTGATCCTACGGGAGGAATCAGAATGGGAAGGAGAGATACAACAGGAGGAAGAGTGATGGGGAAGAGAGATCCTATAGGAGGAAGGGGGATGGGGAACAGAGTTCCCACAGGAGGAAGGGGGATGGGGAAGAGAGATCCCACAGGAGGAAGGGGGATGGGGAACAGAGTTCCCACAGTTTGAAGGGGGGATAGAAAAGAGAGATCCTACGGGAGAAAGGGGATGGGAAGGAGTGACCCCACAGGGAGGAAGGCGGATGGTGAAGGGAGATCCAACAGGAGGAAGAGGGATGGGGAAGAGAGATCCCACAAGAGGAAGGGGGATTCAGAAAAGAATTCCTTCAGGAGGAACTGGAATGGGGAAGAGTGATCCCACAAGAGGAAGGGGGATTCAGAAAAGAATTCCTTCAGGAGGAAGTGGAGTGGGGAAGAGAGATCCCACAGAAGGAAGGGGATGGGTGAAGGAGGTTCCACACGAGGAAGGGGGATGGGGGAGGTGAAATCCCACAGGAGGAAGGGGATGGGTTATCGAGATCCAAGAGGAGAAATGGGATGGGGAAGAGAGATCCCTCATGAAGAAGAGCAATGGGGATGAGGGATCCCACAGGAGGATGGGAATGGGGAAGAGAGATCCCACAGGAGGAAGGGGGATGGGGAACAGAGTTCCCACAGTTTGAAGGGGGGATAGAAAAGAGAGATCCTACGGGAGAAAGGGGATGGGAAGGAGTGACCCCACAGGGAGGAAGGCGGATGGTGAAGGGAGATCCAACAGGAGGAAGAGGGATGGGGAAGAGAGATCCCACAAGAGGAAGGGGGATTCAGAAAAGAATTCCTTCAGGAGGAACTGGAATGGGGAAGAGTGATCCCACAAGAGGAAGGGGGATTCAGAAAAGAATTCCTTCAGGAGGAAGTGGAATGGGGAAGAGAGATCCCACAGAAGGAAGGGGATGGGTGAAGGAGGTTCCACACGAGGAAGGGGGATGGGGGAGGTGAAATCCCACAGGAGGAAGGGGATGGGTTATCGAGATCCAAGAGGAGAAATGGGATGGGGAAGAGAGATCCCTCATGAAGAAGAGCAATGGGGATGAGGGATCCCACAGGAGGATGGGAATGGGGAAGTGAGATCCCACAGGAGGAAGTGGGATGGGAAGAGATATCCTACACGAGGAAGGGGATGGGGAATAGAGATCCCACAGGAGTAAGCGGAATTGGAAGAGAGATCGCACAGGAGGACGGGGGATTGGGAAGAGAGATCCCACAGGAGGAAGAGGGATGGGTAAAGGAGATCCCACAGGAGGAAGGGGGATGGGTAAAGGAGATCCCACACGAGGAAGGGGGATGGGGAAGATAGATCCCACAGGAGGAAGGCGATGGGTTATCGAGATCCAAGAGGAGAAAGGGGATGGGGAAGAGAGATTCCTCATGAAGAAGAGTGATGGGGATGAGAGATTCTACAGGAGAATGGGAATGGGGAAAGTGATCCGACAGGAGGAAGGGGATTGGGAAGAGAGATCCCACAAGAGGAAGGGGAATGGAAGAGAGATCCCACAGGAGGACGGGGGATGGGTAAAGGAGATCCCACACGAGCAAGGGGGATGGGGAAGGGAGATCCCACAGGAGGCAGGGGATGGGTTATCGAGATCCAACAGGAGAAAGGGGATGGGGAAGAGAGATCCCTCATGAAGAAGAGTGATGGGGATGAGAGATCCCACAGGAGGATGGGAATGGGGAAAGGGAGATCCCACAGGAGGAAGGGGGATGTGTGAAGGAGATCCCACATGAGGAAGGGGGATGGGGAAGGGAGATCCCACAGGAGGCAGGGGATGGGTTATCGAGATCCAACAGGAGAAAGGGGATGGGGAAGAGAGATCCCACAGTAAGGGGGATGAGGAAAGTGATCCGACAGGAGGAAGGGGATGGGGAAGAGAGATACCACAGTAAGGGGGATGAGGAAAGTGATCCGACAGGAGGAAGGGGATGGGGAAGAGAGATACCACAGGAGGAAAGCGATCGGGAAGGGATATCACACAGGAGGAAGGGGGATGGGAAAGAGAGATCCTATAGGAGGACGGGTGATGTGGAAAGTGATCCAACAGGAGGAAGTGGGATGGGGAAGAAATTTCCGGCTGGAAGAAGGGGATGGGGAAGAGGGATCCCACAAGAGGAAGGAGAATGGGAAAGAGAGATGCCACTGGAGGTAGGGGGATGGGAAAGAGAGATTCCACAGGACGAAAGAGATGGGGATGAGAGATCCCACAGGCAGAAGGAGAAAGGGGAAGAGATATCCCACAGGAGGAAGGAGATCGCGAAAAGAGATCCCTCAGGAGGAAGGGGTTGGGAAGAGAGATCCCGCAGTATGAAGCTGAATCAGGAAGAGAGATCCCACAGGAGGAAGGGGATCGGGAAGAGAGATCCCACAGGAGGAAGGGGATCGGGAAGAGTGATCCCACAGGAGGAAGGGGATCGGGAAGAGAGATCCCACAGGAGGAAGGGGATCGGGAAGAGAGATCCCACAGGAGGAAGGGGTTGGGAAGAGAGATCCCACAGGAGGAAGTGGATAGGGAAGAGAGATCCCACAGCAGGAACGGGTGTGTGGAAGAGAAATCTGACTAGAGGAAGGGTAATGGCTAAGAGAAATCCAACAGGAATAATCGGGATGGGGAAGAGTGATCGCACAGGATGAAGGGGGTGGCATTTGTCACAATACATCTCAATCTGATTTACTGCAGTTTTACCCAAATCCGTTTACTTGGAAACAGCACAATGGAACAGTTTTAGAGTTCTGAGTCTGAGATAAACCAAGTTACCTCAACTCCTGGCACTTGTTCAGCCCGGGTCCCAGCCGCTGGATTCCTTCACACTGAATGTGGCAACTCTGCAGGTCGAGTTCTTTTATAGTATCACAGAGTCCGATGGCATGAGACAGGACCGCGCAGTCAACCGGTGTCAGTGTCATTTCACTGAATGAAAGTGTTTTCAGAGATCCCAGTGCGGCCTGAGCCAGTCCACGATTCTGAGACTCAAACAGGTAGTGCAATGTGTTCAGGAGTCTCCTTTTATCAGTGTCACCCGTGTTTCCACTCTGGCGTTTAACCTCCTCCTTCACCCAGTCAATCACCCGGCAGGTTGCTTGATGAGGAAATGGACCCAGAAACTCCTCCAGGCCCCGAGCTGTCATTGGGTTGGAGAGACCAGCAACAAATCGGAGAAATACCTCAAATCGCCCATCTTCCGTCTTGTGGGCTTCAGTGAGGAATTTCAGGATATCCTCGGGATGTACAGTCAGGAATTGTGCGACTGCAGCTACAAACTCTTGGATGGTGAGGTGTGGGAATGTGTACACCACACTGTGGGCAGAATCCTCTCTCTCCAAAAGCTCCATCAGGAACCCGGACAGGAACTGGGAAGGCTGCAGATTGAACTTGATCAAATCTCCGTCTGTAAACACAATCTTCTTCTCGGACACTCCTCTGTAGGCCATCTGACCCACCCTGAGAAACACATCACGGGGTCTCTCAATCTCACGGCCGTGATTTTTTAGGATATTGTAAATATAGTAGGAGTACAGTTGGGTGATGGTCTTGGGAACTCTTTGCGGGTCCCTGACTCTTTGTGTGAAGAAGGGGCCCAGTGCCAGAGCGAGGATCCAGCAGTAGGAGGGGTTGTAGCTCATAGTGTACAGGATCTCATTCTCCTGCACGTGTTTGAAAAGAGCTGCTGCCACCATCTGATCTTCAAAATGCTTGATGAAATATTCCTTCCGTTCCTCACCAACAAATCCCAGGATTTCAGCCCGGACACTGATCTCTGCCTTTTCCAATAAATGTAACGCAGTGGGGCGGGTGGTCACCAGCACTGAACACCCTGGGAGCAGCTTGCCCTGGATTAAACTGTACACAATGTCCGACACTTCACACCACCACTCGGGATCTGGGCACTGGTGCTTGGGTTCTGTGTATCTCCGACTGTCCGCAAAATCAATTGTGTGCTTGAATTCATCCAAACCATCGAATATAAACAGCAATGCCTCTGGGTTCTTCCAGACCTCTCTCAGGATATTCCCAAAGTAAGGATACTGATCCAGAATCAGTTCCCTCAGGTTTATTCTGCAGTTAATTGAGTTTAAATCCCGGAATTTGAAACTGAAGACAAACTGGAATTGTTGGAATATATTCCCCGCGGCCCAGTCATAAACAATCTTCTGTACCATTGTTGTTTTCCCGATTCCTGGCACTCCGGCTACTGCTGCAGAGCTGCCAGATTTGGATTTTCTCCGGGAAAAACTGCTGTGGAATAACTGAGCAGTCTCTATTTTTTCTAACGCTCCACGGAGATGTTCCTCTCTCCACTCCTCGTGGTCTCTGCCTCTTGCCAGCAGCTCGTGTTCCACCAGTCTCCGAACTCGAAGAGTAGAAGTGACCGTGAGCTTTGTGTATCGATCAATCAGCTGGAAAACCTTCACCTTCTCCCTCATTAGGATCGTGTTCACTCTCAGTGTTTCAGTTTGTGCCCGCAGAGTCTCCTTGTGTTTCTGTTGAACATCTTCATGGGAACAGAGAACATATTCAAAATGTTAACTAGCTCAACTGACATTTATAACTGCAGTCCAATATTCTGTGTTTGAGATTACATGAATTGATTCAATGCTTCCATGGATATTAGGACAGAAAATAAAATTCTGTCCACAGACATAGGAACTGACAGCGATGATTGTCTCAGAAAAATATCTAATCCTCATATTCTGACACTAATTACTGATGAAGGTGAACATTCCCCTGATATCCTATTGCAATCCTGACTGCACTCCCGTTACAAAGTTTCACTATATTTAAAGCATTGTTGCGTCATTAACAGATGATGTTAATGTTGATCTGGTGTGGAAATATGGAGAGCAGGACAATGTGCATTTTGGCAAAGCTACACACTGGGGTGTCACGGGTGTCCACTGCTCTTGCATCAAAACAAGAGCAGAATATGCCGGAAATACACAAGTCTGGCAGTGCCTGGGGGACAATCACAGTGAACTTGCGGATCGATAACCCTTCGGAATGGCAAGAAAGAAACTGACTAGTTTGCAGTCACAGTGATGGAGGATTGGTGAAAAGATGGAATCTCTGTTAATGGAAGAAACCACAAGCGTCTGTCTCAGTGATGTACGTTGTGTCTGTGGGAGAGGGTGGTGAAGTCTTGGCAACTGCTACTCATCGGTCTTGCTGTGGGTGTGTGGGGCTCTGTCTAATGAGGCCTCCGTCTGTCTCAGTGGTGTACGTCGTGTCTGTGGGAGAGGGTGGTGAAGTCTTGACAACTGCTTCTCATCAGTCTTGCTGTGGGGGTGTGGGGCTCTGTCTAATGAGGCCTCCGTCTGTCTCAGTGGTGTATGTCGTGTCTGTGGGAGAGGGTGGTGAAGTCTAGACAACTGCTACTCATCAGTCTTGCTGTGGGGGTGTGGGGCTCTGTCTAATGAGGCCTCCGTCTGTCTCAGTGGTGTACGTCGTGTCTGTGGGAGAGGGTGGTGAAGTCTTGGCAACTGCTACTCATCAGTCTTGCTGTGGGGGTGTGGGGCTCTGTCTAATGAGGCCTCCGTCTGTCTCAGTGGTGTACGTCGTGTCTGTGGGAGAGGGTGGTGAAGTCTTGACAACTGCTACTCATCAGTCTTGCTGTGGGGGTGTGGGGCTCTGTCTAATGAGGCCTCCGTCTGTCTCAGTGATGTACGTCGTGTCTGTGGGAGAGGGTGGTGAAGTCTTGACAACTGCTGCTCATCAGTATTGCTGTGGGGGTGTGGGGCTCTGTCTAATGAGGCCTCCGTCTGTCTCAGTGATGTACGTCGTGTCTGTGGGAGAGGCTGGTGAAGTCTAGACAACTGCTACTCATCAGTCTTGCTGTGGGGGTGTGGGGCTCTGTCTAATGAGGCCTCCGTCTGTCTCAGTGATGTACGTCGTGTCTGTGGGAGAGGGTGGTGAAGTCTTGACAACTGCTACTCATCAGTCTTGCTGTGGGGATTTGGGGCTCTGTCTAATGAGGCCTCCGTCTGTCTCAGTGGTGTACGTCGTGTCTGTGGGAGAGGGTGGTGAAGTCTTGGCAACTGCTACTCATCAGTCTTGCTGTGGGGGTGTGGGGCTCTGTCTAATGAGGCCTGCGTCTGTCTCAGTGGTGTACGTCGTGTCTGTGGGAGAGGGTGGTGAAGTCTTGACAACTGCTACTCATCAGTCTTGCTGTGGGGGTGTGGGGCTCTGTCTAATGAGGCCTCCGTCTGCCAGAGTCGACCGAGGATGTCCTGTCCCTGCAAGCCGGGACACTCCGATATGGAGAGGAAGCTTCTGCCGATGTTGCAAGCTCCCTCTCTCCCTGCATCTGATGTACACAAAGGAACGGCAGAGACTGACACAGCTTGGCACCAGAGGTGTTTCAGGAGATGCCAGTCTGCGTTGAACACCATTTAAGACTGCCTCAGGGGCTCTAGATCCACTGGGTTTACTCCCAAACTCTTCCCCATGAGGGGTACAGTTACAGAGCAGTGGATGTTTGAGGTCAGAGCTTTCCTGTTGCTGGGTGAGCTGCCAATCACGGCCGACCAGACCCATCTGCCCAAAGGGACCGGTTGTAAGGAACCAGTAACCCGCCTTTACCCCTTCTCCTGTCGGAAGAAACGCTTCCCCCGGGCATAGTGGCTGAGCCAGACGCCTGCATCCCAGCTGCCCGTTTTTTTTCTCTCTCTCTCTCTCTCTCTCTCCCCCTCCCTCCCCCTCTCTCTCTCTCTCTCTCTCCCTCCCTCCCCCTCTCCGCCTTTCTCCCACTCCCCCTCTCCCCCTCTCTCCCTCTCACACACACACACACACACACACACACACACACACACACACACACACACTCACACACACACTCACACACTCACACACTCACACACACACACACACACACTCACACACTCACACACACACACACACACACACACACACACTACTGTTCTTATGGAACTTGGAACTTCTGTTAACCAACCAAGGGAGAGAATCAAATGTGTTTTGATACAGTATAACATTGAAAGATGTCTTCTTTCCCCAGTGTTTGACATAGAATTACATAATTGATTATCAGTTGTTCCTTAAATTCATTCATAAGCTAGAGGTATTCTTGCTGCTTTTCTGTATGTATTATGGTTATCTAAATAAGTGGTTATCGTTTATGAGATACATAATGTTACAATTTTATATATAAAATGTTCTTATTTTTAGGAGCCAGTAATAACATAGTAGGTGACCAATCAATAGTCATAAATGCAGAATAAAAGCTGTCCTTGAGGCTGTTGGGACATACTTTCAGCTTTTTATATTTTCTGCCGCATGGGAGTATGAAAGGGAGAATGTCTGAGGGTTCATCAGCAAGGCTTTGGGTGGGGCTTGTGTCTGGCTAACTTAATTGAGTTGCTCCAGGAGGTGACAAAGGTGATGGATGAAGTCACAGATGGATGTTGTCTACTTGGATATTGGTAGAATCTTTGACAAGGTCCCCACATGGGAGACTCATACACAAGGTTAACATGCCTGGGAACTGTGATGAATTGCCCTGGCTGGCGGGGAACCATATTGGATACTGGCAGAATCTTTGACAAGGTCCCCACATGGGAGACTCATACACAAGGTTAACATGCCTGGGAACTGTGATGAATTGCCCTGGCTGGCGGGGAACCATATTGGGTATTGGTAGCATCTTTGACAAGGTCCCCACATGGGAGGCTCATACACAAGGTTAACATGCCTGGGAACTGTGATGAATTGCCCTGGCTGGCGGGGAAGCATATTGGATATCGGCAGAATCTTTGACAAGGTTCCCACAGGGGAGGCTCATACACAAGGTTAACATGCCTGGGAACTGTGATGAATTGCCCTGGCTGGCGGGGAACCATATTGGATATTGGCAGAATCTTTGACAAGGTTCCCACAGGGGAGGCTCATACACAAGGTTAACATGCCTGGGAACTGTGGTGAATTGTCCTGGCTGGCGGGGAACCATATTGGATATTGGCAGAATCTTTGACAAGGTTCCCACAGGGGAGGCTCATACACAATGTTAACATGCCTGGGAACTGTGATGAATTGTCCTGGCTGGCGGGGAACCATATTGGATATTGGCAGAATCTTTGACAAGGTTCCCACAGGGGAGGCTCATACACAAGTTTATCATGCCTGGGAACTGTGGTGAATTGTCCTGGCTGGCGGGGAACCATATTGCGAGAAATTGCTTTCGCTGACGGGTGGTCAATCTGTGAAATTATTGTCATAGTTGGCAGAGGAAGACAAGTCAATGGCTATACTAAAATGCAGGTCTATGTATATGTTGCTGATTCTGAAGAGCGTCAACATTTACAGAAGGCAGGATAATGGGGTTGAGAGGAATTGCCGAGCAAATTCACTGAGCTGGATGGCTTAATTATCTGCCTAAGTCTGATGGTTTTAGGGAGCATCTAGAGTATTGTGTTCACTTCTGATTGTCCAGCACTGGGGATGATTGGAGAGGGTGTAGAACAGGTTCACCAGGATGTTGTTTGGATTCGGTGGCATGTGAGGCAAGTAGAGGTTTGAGAAACTTGGACTGAGTGTAGCTGCTATTACGAAGGAGAAGGTGCTTCGTAATCTGAAAGGTCACCTGGACTGAGTCATACTGTGTGTCAGGAGCATGTCTGGGGTGAGTGGGGATTCCCAGAGCGTTGGGACCTGGAGGGGAGGGTTCAGAGACACAAGGGCTGGATTAATACATTAACAGCTGGAAAAATACATTTTACAATGTTCAGGCTACAACGAGAGATGATCTGAATTGTAACCTGAAACCAGTGATCGGCGAATGATTGTTGGTGGATTTTCGTTCCCAGATTCTGACAAGTCACATTCTAACATTTGAGATGTGGTTTGAACGGAGCATTTCATCAGTCACCTGTCAGTTCAGTGGGTAACTCAGACAACCCTTGTGCGATGTTCATGTATTCCTCTGGGTCAGGACCTGTTTAAATCAAAAGAAATAATTCATGAAAACCGAACTAAAATAATTACAACTATTTAGTTCAATGTGTCTTTGTGTTCAGTGCGTGGTTTTAACATACCGAGCTCCTGTATCTCCCTCAGTATCCTGTCCAACTTCGGTAACTCAGTCCTCCACATCACAAAGGATTCCCACATCGCCCGTCGGGCCCGGGAGCCTTTGCCATTCACCAAACTGAGGAAGAGTCTGGAACTCTCTGTCCGGTTTCCCTTCTCCGTCAGTTCAGTGACTTTCTATAAAAACAAACAATTAATTTATTTATTGTGGAGTAGATGGACAGACATGGCGAATCTCACAGTTTAATATTCATCCTGGATTAATGAGCTGAGGTGAATTTGACCGACGGTCCTGATAAGATGCAAAATTAATTTTAGACTGAATGCCTGTTCAACAGTACAGATATGCAGACCTTGCAATTATGTCATAGAACGATATGACGATTACAGCACAGTAACACAGTCCGTGCCGACCTGCACTCAGTCCATAACCCTCCATTCCTTTCCTGTCCATATACATATCCAGTTTTTATAATGACAATATTGAACCTGCTTTTGCCACTTCTACTGGAAGCTAGTTCCACACAGTAACCACTCTCTGAGTAAAGAAGTTACCCCTAAACTCGTGTTACCCCTAAACTTTTGCCCCCGACTCTCAACTCATGTACTCTTGTTTGAATCTCGCCTACTCTCAATGGAAAAAAGCCTATCCACGTCAACTCTATCTATCCCCTCATAATTTTAAATGCCTCTATCAAGCTCCCCCCCCCCCCTTCAAAATTCAACGCTCTAAAGAATAAAGACTTAACTTGTTCAACCTTTCTCTGTACTTAGCTGCTGAGACTCAGGTAACATTCCAGTAAACCTCCTCTGTACTCTCCATATTTTGTTGACATCTTTCCTATAATTTGGTGGCCAGAACTGTACACAATACTCCAATTTTGGCCTTACCAATGCCTTGTACAATTTATCTTTACTTCCCAACTCCTGTACTCAATGCTCGGATTTATAAAGGCCAGCATACCAAAAGCTTTCTTCAACACCCTATCCACACGAGATTCCACCGTCAGGGAACTATGCACCATTATTACTAGATCACACTGTTCTACTGCATTCCTCAATGCCCTACCATTTACCATGTATGTCCTATTTTGATTAGTCCTACAAAACTATAGCACCTCACACTTATCAGCATTAAACTCCATCTGCCATCTTTCGGCCCACTCTTCGAACTGTCCTAAATCTCTTTGTAAAATTTGAAAACTACATCATTATCCACAACGCCACCTATCTTAGAATCCTCTGCATACTTAGTAATCCAATGTACCACCCCATCATCCGGATCATTAATGTATATGAGAAACAACATTGGACCCAGTACAGATCTCTGAGGCACAACACTTGTCACCGGCCTCCAACCTGACGAAGTTATCCACCACTACTCTCTGACATCTCCCATCCAGCCACTGTTGAATCCATTTTACTACTTCAATATTAATACCTAGTGATTGAACCTTCCTAACTCACCTTCCGTGCAGAACCTCATCACAGGTCTGACTGAGGTCCGGTACACTGATAAATACAGCAGGTGTGAGACGAAAAGGTGACGCTGAACCTGCAGTTCCCAGTGCTCCCCACCGGAACAGCTGAAACAAATCTACTGAGGACAAGTCAGAGATCAAAGTCTCCATTGCCATGTAGAACTCCTAGAACGTGCAGGAGATTAATATTGATCACTATTCCCTCTGATACCAGCAGTTCAGTGACAATACACTAAATACACTCACCTCATTTTCTTCTCGACTGAAATGTCCATCCTTTGTCAACATCCAACCGAGTCGTTCAACTTTCTCTTCAATTGCATGTTTGAGTCTGTCCCTGTAGAACTTGGTCAGTTGGTACAGTCGATACTCGCCCCCCTCTGCCAGGAGGTCGGAGATTGTAAACTCTGGCTCTGCGAATATAAAATGAGAATGTAGTCACAAACTCAAATATCACTTTTCTCCACCGTTCCCACCCAGCCCTAACAAACCAGTCATGTCTTGAACCTCAATGTTCACCTCCTTTCAGCTGGAAACACGTATTTTGCCCTAATCTCCAAGACTGGCCTTAAAAAACCGACCCATCAATGCGCTGTGCGGACGTTCCCAGAAGGAACCCATTCACCAGAAACCTTTCTCTCCCACCGTCCCACCCACTCACCGATTTCAGTTTAAAATGGGCAATAAATGTTGGGACTGTCAATGATAGTCGCTTCCCAGAGATACTCTCTCTATCCTGGCGAATACATTTCCCATAACTCATATCCTGGAAATACTCTCTTATCCGGATAGCTGCATTTCCTCCGATACACATCCTGGAAATCCTCAGAGCAGGTAGGACATTTCCTGTAGTGCGGTAACCGGTGCCACACTACACCGCATGCACCACGCCCACACTTTTCCCCTCTCTGACCAACCCTCCAACAAGGAATCACATTTACCCGCTTCCCACCGCATTCTGTGAACACATCACCCTCATGCTTCACTCACCCACTCCCTGTTGGGCACTGGACAATTCCGTGTTTAATGAGTTTCCGAGCTGACAGACAGTCGCCTCACTTGTGCCGGTTCCAGGGTCCTGCTCAGTGTCTCTGACGTCACTGTCTCTGGGCTGACAGGCAGTCGCCTCACTTGTGCCGGTTCCAGGGACCTGCTCAGTGTCTCTGACGTCACTGTCTCTGGGCTGACAGGCAGTCGCCTCACTTGTGCCGGTTCCAGGGTCCTGCTCAGTGTCTCTGACGTCACTGTCTCTGGGCTGACAGGCAGTCGCCTCACTTGTGCCGGTTCCAGGGTCCTGCTCAGTGTCTCTGACGTCACTGTCTCTGGGCTGACAGGCAGTCGCCTCACTTGTGCTGGTTCCAGGGTCCTGCTCAGTGTCTCTGACGTCACTGTCTCTGGGTTGAATTTGCTTCTCCTCCTCTGCGGCTGGACCGCATTCCATTGGGACATTGCTCTCAATCTGACCCTGCTTTGGAACCTTGGTTCCCGTATCTCGATCATCTTCCCTCGATGAGTTGCCTGGTAAAAGCCTCTTGAGTACTTTCGGTACCTGATTTAATTTCCCACCTGCAGTAAATGATGAATTGCAGGTTTAGAGTGATTTATGCTCGAACAAGGATTCACAATGGATGTCAGCAATGCAGCCGGGACTCCGGCTGACCGGATTTGGAGCGGGACTGTGCTGGTGAATGTGAACCACACCTCCTGCTAGGTGACCATCCCGATAAGCCAGTGAGTGGACACATACACTCCCAGAAAAAGAACTGCATAGACAGTAATACTGATCACAGACTACGCATTAGCTGAACACACCAATAACCAGCGGTTATTAATGGAAAGGAGTTAGGTTATACCGGGAATTATCACTGGGATTATCTCCCACAAACATAAATCTCCCTGGATCACAAACTGTCCAGTCACCTGTGTCACTGACAGACAATCCACTGGATTACTTGTGGTCCGATCCTCCAGATCCCACGTTCTCCGGTTGCTTTGTCACACACTGTCTTGTCCCCCGGGTCAAAGACTGACCACTGCCTTGAGATGGACAACGTCCAGACCCCTGGGTTACAGATTGAACATAACCTTGAAGCCCATGATGCCTGGTCCCCTGGGTCCCATCACGTCTCCTGGATAATAATTGTCACACAGCAACTATACAAGTCATTGGCAAAGGGAGAGTCTTGCGTGCAGTTCTAGTAGCTAAACAAAGTCTCGCTGAGAGAGCTTTGCATTTGCTAAGGATGCAGTTGCTATCAATCTACAGGATGGATGTGATTCAGCTGGGATGAGTGTCGGGGAGATTCACAAGTACGTTACCGGATGGGGTTGCTTGTTATCAGGTTCGGCTGGGACAGTTTGCCCCGGAACACGGGAGCTTGAAGGGTAAACTTCCACACGTAAAACAGAATCAGCATCAGGTTTATTATCACCGGCATGTGACGTGATATTTGTTAACTTAGCAACAGCAGTTCAATGCAATAGGTAATCTAGCAGGGAAAAATTAATAATGAATAAAATTTTGAAAAAAGTAAACAAGTAAACCAATTACGTATATTGAATAGATTTTCTTAAAATGTGCAAAACCAGAAAGACTGTATATTTTGAGCAAAATAAGGTAGTGTCCAAAGATTCAATGTCCATTTAGGAATGGGATTGCAGAGAGGACAAATTTGTTACTGAATCGCTGTGTGTGTGCATTCAGGCTTCTGTACCTCCTCCCTGATGGTGACAGTGAGTAAAGGGCATGCCCTAGGTGCTGGACGTCCTTAATAATGGATGCTGCCTTTCTGAGACACCGCTCCCTGAAGATTTACAACTTCTGGCAGCTTCTCTCGGTCCTGTGCAGTAGCCCCTCCATACCAGACAGTGACAGACCAATGCAGACCACGAATGAAGTGTCTCCTGATTCACAGCCATTTCCAATGCTGGCAATGTTCTCGGCTCGGCTACAGAAAACAGAGTTGGGAAAACTCCCCTCATCTACTTTGCGCAGCGAGGGGGGAGTTGACAGCTGCCCTGACAAAACCTGAAATGTTGTATTATCGCACAATCTTTGAAATCCCGGAAATGCCCTTGTCACCTGCCTCTGAATTTTGTAAATGGAAGTTGAAGATGTCTTTCACCTCTAAACAGGCCCTGTTGTGCAACAAACCCTGAACCTAGATAATGTTGTAGGGGTGGAACTGAACTCTCTGACGGTGGTGTCTGAAAAGAGGATGCGGTCCAAGTTGTATGCCATCTTGGAAAATGCTCCCCTCCACTCCATAATGTTCTGGTTAGACACAGGAATACATTCGGCCAGAGACTCATTCCACCGAGATGCAACACAGAGCATCATAGGAAGTCATTCCTGCCTGTGGCCTTCAAACTTTACAACTCCTCCCTCGGAGTGTCAGACACCCTGAGCCAATAGGCGGGTCCTGGACTTATTTCCACTTGGCATGATTAAATTATTATTATTTAATTATTTATTGTTTTATATTGCTATATTTCTACACTATCCGTGGTTGTTACGGCTGTAATGAAATCCAATTTCCCTCGGGATCAATAAAGTCTGTCTGTCTGTCTGTAGACTTTTCCGTAACAAACAACACCGCTGTCACATTCCTGTTGGTGTTTCACTCTCAACCTGCTGATTCAGGGTCTCCGGCTCCTTTCACTCAGGTGAAGCTTTGCCTGGTGAGCGGAGTCATTCGACCATTTCTGGTGTCAGGTCCCTGCGCTGGAACTGTGGGACCGATCGATTACACAAAGGCACTTTACCAGTGGGATCAATGATGCTGCTCGATGAAACTTTTTCTCTGCCCTGTTAGCGCCTGTGTAAGCTTCTTCATCTGAACTATTGTGCACCAACAGGGCAGAAGTTTAGTTATAAAGATCCAGGTGAACATACCTGTAGCCATTCTGATTCTGACTGACGGTTGTTGATTGTCGTCGTCTTGTCTACACTCTGATCCCGGTGCTGGACAGCGCCGCCTTCTGGTGATGCCCTGAATTACACACAACAAGCAGACAGTGAGTCTGAGAGAGTTGGATTACTTTGCAAATGTGACAGTACAGCCATTCTCTGTATCAGAGCCGCAGTTCGCATCAACTCCCAAACCATGTCTGTATGTCTGTCCAGTGATATCTGGAGCATCCTTCCGATAGAGGCACAGAGCGACAGAGCACAGATACTGACCCTTCAGCCCACCGAGACAATGCTGACCACAGTGTACACTGAGATGGTCCTAATTTTCTAAGTTGGGCCCGTTTTCCTCCTGGCCTGAGTTAATAATGAGTTAATAATCACCGATGCAAAACACGGATAATGGATCGATTTGAAATAAAAATCGGAAACAGATATCAGAAGCTGAATTATCATCACCTTAATTCACTAAGAATATTCAGTCTCCGTGTGGATATATTTTCAACTCTTTTTCTTCCAACTTCATACCAGACAACCGGGCGAGGAGCCGGTGCTGCTGTTCTGTGAGACTCACAGCGCGACTTTCTGTGTGCAAGCTGCTGCCCGTCCGCAGGACGGATTCCGACACGCAGACATTCCTCGGATCAGGGAGCGGCGTTTCTGCTGAAAACAGATCCAAACGGTTCAACATTCCGCTCCTCCCTTCAACTGTCAGCAAAGCAGGCTTAATATTGTAGTCAAATCTCACTGTTCCAGGGGGATATCAATAAAACGCGGTGACAGGAAAGAAAGTTCCCCAGTGTCGGCAATCTGAATGCCGACTTGTCACAATCGCTATCAGACTTTGTGAGTTTCCAGTATTCTAATTCATCTCAACAACTAATCATCTGTGCCTTTAATATCTTTCTTTCTAAGAAAAATAAAAACAATGGAATTAGCCGATCTGCCACATTCTTGACTGAGACAATCCAAACAGTAAAATCTCACGTTTTCTCTGTTGTTTTGAGTAGTTAGTTTTAGTGTGTGTGTGTGTGTGTGTGTGTGTGTGTGTGTGTGTGTGTGTGTGTGTGTGTGTGTGTGTGTGTGTGTGTGTGTGTGTGTGTGTGTGTGTGTGACAGACAGAGAGAGAGCGAGGGAGAGGGAGAGAGAGCCGCAGAGAGGGAGGGAGGGAGGGAGAAAGAGAGAGAGAGGGGGGGAGGGACATTTCGGATATCACTGTCGGTGTGAAACGTTCTGCAGTACTGACTCAGTAGAAAACAACAGAACAATGTTTTGATTGAAGGTAATGACGTCGCTTCTCCTAGTCCGTTTGGTCAGTAATTAATTCTTTAACTTGAACATTTCAGAGCTCCTTCCTGCCAGTGACTTCTCTCCCGGTCCGAACCCCGCTGTGAGCGCTCCCTGGTTCTGAAGAATCGGAGACAACACTGACTGCGATGGTGAAACCGGCCGGAGTTCAGTGCGGTCCCGGGTGAGCCGTGTGCTCACCATGTACAGAGATTTCAGTCTAAGCTGCTACCTCCGAGGCTATTTGTTTATACAGTGTCCGTCGGGCATTACAGATACACTGGTCCGATTGAGCTGGAATAAGCGTACATGGCCGCAGTTCTGGCGCGCGCACCCTCTGTGGACCGGGGTATGTCCGACAGCGGGGGAGAAGGGACAGGGGGCAAATAGAGGAAACACTGACAGGAATATCAAAGGCCGCGTTAACCGTCTCTCGCGGACGCGGGGAGGTTCTGTCTGAACTTCCGCGTAGGTCAAACTATTTCCCTCCTTGCAGTTCCATCACAGCCAATGGGCGGAGGTTCTTTGTTTAATTCAGCGAATCCGAGGATTTGATCCGTCTCGGCTTCTGGAAGGTTCTGAGCTCCACCCTGTGTGAGAACGGGGCTTTCCAGCACAGGACGAGTTTCAGCTGGAACATCCCTCACCTGTCCCGGTGCAGGGAGTCGCCTTTCTGCTGAACTCAACCCAAACACGTTCGACAATTTGCCCCCACAGCATTTCTGAAGGGCCTCAGACATGTATTTTCCAAGAGCTTCGCGATTCCGGAGAGTTTTTGACATTGGTAGCATAAAAAAAATTATTAATTTCCCATTCGCGCAGCCGTCGCCTCAAGAATCCTGTGGCCCACGGTGGACATCAATTCACAAGGAACGGTTGTTGATCCTCATCCCGTCAGACACATTCGTGGAGATTCTCCCTGTTGACAGTCGCCTATTGCGTTCGGCTCGAAGTTTGCTGAGGGAGCGGGTGATGGACAGATGACAGATGGGCCTGGAGGGACCGACACACGGAGGAGAGCAAACACCCGGGGGACTGGGGTGGTCATCACTCCAGTAGATGATGGTTTTACAGTTCATGTCGGAAAATATCTCCCGGCAGAAGTTTAGATTGACGTCCCGGAGAGAGGAGAGCGAGGAGAAAGTGAAGATGGTGAGGAGGGATGGTTGAGGATGGCGAGGAGGGATGGTTGAGGATGGTGAGGAGGGATGGTTGAGGATGGTGAGGAGGGATGGTTGAGGATGGTGAGGAGGGATGGTTGAGGATGGTTGGGATTGATGGTTGAGGATGGTAAGGAGGGATGTTTGAAGATGGTGAGGAGGGATGGTTGAGGATGGTGAGGAGGGATGGTTGAGGATGGTGAGGAGGGATGGTTGGGATTGATGGTTGAGGATGGTAAGGACGGATGTTTGAGGATGGTGAGGAGGGATGGTTGAGGATGGTGAGGAGGGATGGTTGGGATTGATGGTTGAGGATGGTAAGGAGGGATGGTTGAGGATGGTTGGGATTGATGGTTGAGGATGGTAAGGAGGGATGTTTGAGTATGGTGAGGAGGGATGGTTGAGGATGGTGAGGAGGGATGGTTGAGGATGGTGAGGAGGGATGGTTGAGAATGGTGAGGAGGGATGGTTGAGGATGGTAAGGAGGGATGGTTGAGGAGGGATGGTTGAGGATGGTGAGGAGGGATGGTTGAGGATGGTTAGGAGGGATGGTTGAGGATGGTGAGGAGGGATGGTTGAAGATGGTTAGGAGGGATGGTTGAGGATGGTGAGGAGGGATGGTTTGGATTGAATGAACGGCGAGAGGAGAGCGCGGATAATGAGTTTGGAGTGCTACGTATTCGACGACGTTGGATGGTCAGGCGGCAACTGTATCAAGCACAAAATGGCCGCCACCCAGGATGAGGTGGACGGCAAAAGGTCGGAGCGATGTCATTGGGAGCTGCGGGGATCAGAAGTGACGGGACTGGGAGAGTTGGCCAGTGATTCACTAAACAGTGGTGGAACGGGGAATGGGGTGGTGAAGTTGTGGGGAATTGCGAAATTGCCGCGCGCTGAGGATAAGATGGATCACGAATAAGAGAATAGGAGAGAGCTCTGAGTGACGGGAGATGCGAGGCTTCACTGCCCTTCATAAATTGAAACACTTCAGTAAGGTCACTGCTCGGTTTCCTACATTCCAGGGAGTAAAGACATAGAGTGGCATCCTCTCCCCAGCACTGAGGCCTTCCGGTCCTGACAACACACTCGCAAATCTTCCCTGCACTATTTCCACTTTAACTAAGCCTTTTCAAACATAGTAGCTAGAACTATACTTTGTACTGCAAACACAGTCTCACCAACAACTTATACAAAGGCTCCATAGTGGTTAACACAACTCTTTACAGTTGGAACTACCCGCTTTCAACTTTTGAAAGTTTTTGAGAGTTTGCAGCTTCTCACCGTGATCACATGGGTGTCCTCCGGGTGAACCGCTTTCACCCCAGTCTGAAGACGTGCAGGCGGGCAGCTTGTAAATTGTCCTTTGACAAGACTAGGGTTAAATTGGGAGACTTACTGGGCAGCGCGGCTCGCGTTAACTCAAAGAGAATAATGTCCCAACTCCTGCACTCAGTACCCTGACTGCTGAAGGACAGCGTGACAAACACCGCTTCACAGCCCCGAGTCGCCGCATTGAGTGAACTCATCTGTCCCTCTGGTCTCTGACAATCTCTGACCATGAGCCGCTTGTTGCAATATTCAGAATGAAACTGAAGACCATCAGGAAAACCAACGTACCATAAGTTTGATTTTGATCGCATCCCTCAAGAACATGACGTGGGGGTGAAGAACAGATTCATGGATTAAACTTGGTGGAGAGAAAGCCGGAAGAACTATGGATAGAAGTAAGGATCATTGTCCAAGAGGTGCCAACAAAAAGTATTGCAAACACAAAGGAGGCCGGGAAAGCAAATTGGATTTCTGCGGAGGCTGAGCAGTGAAGAGAAGTGAAGGCCAATAGACATTGGAACAAATACCTCCAACTGTACACGAAGTTCAAGAAGATAGCAAGGAAAGATGCGAACACTTCCTTAAAGGAGCGATGTAAAGAAGCTGAACAAGCCAACATTAGAGAAAAAATAACAAGAGATCTATTCAAGAAGATTTCAGAAATTAAAGGAACATTTCATGCAAGAATGAGTACAGGAAAAGAAAAAAAAAGGAAGGACTATATCGAAGCAAAGACATCAAAAAGAAATGGCAGGAATACATAGAAGAATTGTACAGAAAATATCCCAATAGCAAAGACACCTGCAGTGACTGTCTCGTCGATGTAGAGCCAGATATTCTGGAAAATGAAGTCGAATTGAAAAATTTGCCAACAATAAGGCTGCAGGATGTGACAGGAGTCCAGCTGAATTGTTTAAAACTTTAAAAAAATTATGGTGTAAAAGTGCTGCATGCGATTTGCATGCAATCTGGTAAACCTATAAATGACCTTTAGACTGAAAAAAAAAACAGTTTATATCCCAATTCCCAAGAAGGGAGATGTAAAGGATTGCCATATTACCGAACAATTTCACTAATTTCACATTGTTAAAGACCATGCAAGCAAGCCTCCAGCAATAAATGGAATGAGAACTGCTGTATGTACCAGCTGGTTTTAGAAGAGGTAGAGGCAGTTTCCCTGTGCTCCATATTGCTAGCTTATACTGGATAACAGAGAAATCGAGAGAATTCCAGAAAAGTATTTGTCTGTGTTTTATTGGCTATTTTTAAGCCTTCAACAGTGTGTACCATATAAACTGTGGCAAAGAAAAGGGGATACTTGGACATCTGATCTGCCGTCTGAGAATCTTGTACGAAGATCAAGAAGCAACAGTTAGAACTGACCACGGAACAACAAACTGGTTCAGGATTGGGATACGAGTGCGATAAGGCTGCGTACGCCCTCCCTGCTTGTTTTATTCCTATACTGAACACATCATGAGGAATGCTGGCATCGAGGACTCAAAGAGTTGGAATCAACAGACACAGACAGACAGACGGAAAGACAGACAGGCAGGCAGACAGACAGACAGACAGACAGACATACTTTACTGACCCAGAGGGAAATTGGGTTTCGTTGCAGTCGAACTAAACAAGAATAGTGTTAGAAATATAGCAATATAGAAACCATAAATCATTAAATAACAGTAAGTGGAATAAATGGGATCAGCCCAGGACCAGCCTATTGGCTCAGGGTGCCTGACACTCCGAGGGAGGAATTGTAAAACTGCCGGATGAAACATTAACAGCCTCAGACATGCGGGTGATGCGACTCCAATGGTTGAAAGTGAGAAGGATCTTCAGAAGCTTCTAATGAACGTGAAAGAAGAAAGTGGGAAAGTTGACTTGTTCCTCAATACACCGGCCAGCCCTATCAACTTCGTGGTAATAAATAGAAAGGAAGTGGACACGGTAACAAAGATTTCTATAGAGGGCAACTGCAGCCAGGAAATTAAATAGCTCTTGTTTCTGGACAGGGCAGCAATGGGAAATTTAGATAAAATTCTGAAGCGCAGAGACATAACATCGTCTACGAAGAACCGTAGAGTCGGGTCTATGGTATTTCCAGTTGCGATGTCTGGCTGTGAGAGATGTACTATTAGTGAGACATTGCTTCCACTGGCCATTGTGGAGAAGAGTTCAAAACACCCTCAATCGACACAGGAACAATAGATGTATTCTTCTGAAATAGGAAATTCCGGAAACGGAACAGGTGCTTGCTGTTTGCATCTCGCACCCTTGCATTGAAACTGTTGGGCGCTGATCTTAATCTTCACCTGACCGGTGGAAAATGTCACTCGTGCAAACAGAAAACAGTAGGAACACAAAGAGCACCAGCAGCGGAAGTAGGTTAAAAAAACACAAATATCTCCTTGTTCGCTGATCCAAAGCACAGACAAATGTTTAGTTGGAAATAAATATGAAAAAAAATCAGAAGTTGAATTATTCTCACCTTAATTGCCCAAGAACATTCTGACAGTGTGGGTACTGTGGGCCGTTTCTTAGAAATAGCGCCGCCCACCGCCGCACACGGAACTTTCGTAACCATGGCAACACACAGAATGCTGGAAGGAACTCAGCAGGTCAGGCAGCATCTCTGGATAGGTGTAAACAGACCCTTAATCAGGACTGGAGTGGAAAGGGTAAGGGGGCAGATGATTGACTGATTCGGAAGGTGGGGCTTGTTGTCCTCTGAGACTCGGTGCTCAGGGTCTGTGTGTAAGCGGCTGCCCGTCAGAGCACGTTCCTCAGAACAGGGAGCGGCCGTTCCGCTGAAATCCAATCCAACCGGTTCGACAAGACACTGTGGTTCAGATGTGAAGGCAGTTTAATATTGTATTTAACCCTTTCTGCTCCAGGGAAGAGCGGTGGAACCAATGGCGCGATGTAAAGAACACGACCTGGGGCCTCCAAGGTGACTGGACTGTCTCTCCACAGATGCTGCCTGGCCTGCAGAGTTCCTCCAGCATTGTGTGCGTGTTGCTCGGATTTCCAGCATCTGCTGATTTCTCTTGTTCGAGAGAGATCGGTGACGGGTCGCTGTCCCGGGGGATATTTCATATGTTTCTACCAGGGTGAAAGATTCCTTCTGCTCGCACTCAGTCGTACCCAGCTCGCGTCTCTTCATCCATCTGGACAATGGACTCGTTAGCACGAACACGTCAGGACTCCCTTCTGCCACTAAATTCACTCCCGATCCCGAACAGAGCCGAGCCTCGCTGAACAGCTGTGCAGAATCAGAGACAACACTTACCTCTGATATCGTAACCGGTTGGTGATCAGTGTGGTCCCGGGAAAACAGTCTGATATCGGGGTGTGACGTCAATGGGCCTGGAACCGGTTTGTTCTCCCTGTCCGGAGAGTTGAGTCGATGCTGCTGCTCCCGAGGCCGCTCGGCTGTGAACCGATGGACGGGGCCGGGTGAGCCGGGGGAGAGCGGGACTGCCGCGGTCCGGTTCACACCAACTCTCACCGGCTCAGGACGGGTCTGACAGCGGGAGGAGGCGGGAGTGGGATCAATGAGGCAACCCTAAAGAGGAAAACAAACAGGCTGCGTTAACCTTTCTGTCCGGATTTCCGCGTTGATCGCTGCTTTTCCTTTCATCGCAACAAGTGGGGCGGAGTTTCTCTGTTTAACCCAGCCAGTCCCAGGCTAAGAATTTGATCCAGCCCGGGTTCTGGGAGGGTTTGAGTTTCCGCCCCTTGTGTGTAAACAGGACTGCCCGGTGTAGGTAGTTTCAGCTCCAGCGTCACTCACCTGTTCAGGTGCGGGGAGCCGCCTTTCTGCTGAAATTAATCCAAACACCTCCGACCATATATATTCACACTCAACTGTTACAAATCTGGACAAAGATTTCCTCAGCGCCTCTATATAAGGTGCTGGAAACTCGCGGCAAACGGGGCAACAACTGTAACTGTTAATGTTGCGAGTTCGGGACCCTGGGTAAATCATGTCAGAGATCATCTCGCTCTTCCCGGCAGCAGAAAGGGTTAAGTACGATATTGAAGTGACTTTCTTTGCGCCTGCCTGAGGGTGTTTTTTTTTTCAGACCCGGTTGCATTTGATTTCTGGAGTGGGGCCGCTCCCTGTTCTGAGGAATGTGCGTGAACAGGCAGCAGCTCACACACAGGCCCTGAGCACTGAGTTTCACAGAACAACAACCCGAACCTTCAAATCAATCCATAATCTGTCCTCTTCCCCCTCCATTTCCAATTTCACTGATGGGTCTCTGTTTGAAGCATCGACATTGTCCAGTTCCATTGATACTGATCCCTATATCCCCAAGATCGGCGTTCTCTGTAACTCTGCTGATCCAGTTGACCACAATATCGTCCGGATTGTTGGTTTTGATGGCAAAGAACAGCCGAGCCAGCGCTGATCCCTGCAGCACTCCATTGTACTCAGGCCTCCAGTCAGAGAGGCGACCATCAACGACCACATCGCGGCTTCCCCCACCAAACCACTGTTTAGTTCAATTTACTGCCTTATTTTGAGTGTCCAGCAACTGAAACTTGTTCCCAAGTTGAACTTTTGCAAATGCCTTGCTAAAGTCCACTTAGGTAACATGCACTGTCTTGTCTTTTATAAGAACGCTGAGGCTCGACCTACCAGGCACAACGCCAACCTGACCATCCCGAATCAGTCAAATTCTACCCAAATAATCACAGATCTGGTCCCTTAGAATAGCTTTCAATTACTGTCCAACTACTTATATCAGGATTCCCGGCCTCGAATTTCCTGGAGGTTTTCTTAATCAGTGGAACAACATTATCTATCTTCCCGTCTGCCGCTACCTCACATGTCGCCATGGATGATTTGAAGATCTCTGCTCGGGCCCTGCAATTTTTGCACTTGTCTCCAGAGCATGCAGGAGAGGTCTGGACTGCAATCTCTCAGCAAATCTGCTCCACTGAATCCCACAGACTGTTGGATTGTCTGTAATATAGCCCCATTAACGTGGTCATATCTTTCTTATTCCACAGTTCTGCCCATGAAATCTTTCCTGACTGAGCACTGCCGGGACATTTTCCTGCCACCCCTCCCCCATTTAATCCCACATGCACTGTCGCATCTAAAACAATGGAAACCCAGAGCAGCCATTCCTGCTCCTCCTGCAACCAAGCCTCATGAATGGCTACAATGTCACCACTCCACGTGTTGATCCATGCCCTGAGCCCATCTGCCTTTCCTTCAATGCTTCTGGCACTGATATGTACGCAGCTCGGAACATTATTCGCACCTTGGTTAACCTGCGATTCCTGACTTTGTCTGTGGTCCTAACAACTCAACTCACTTACTCCCACTCTCACCCCACAATCCTCAGCTTCTCTCCCTAACTCACACGTCACTCCATGTTCACTCCTATCCCTCACACTCTCCCTTGAGCTCACATATTCTCTTCCTCTCTCCTCTCTATCTCCCCCTCTCACCCATTTCTTTCAATCTCCAAGCCTCACTATCCTTCTCACTCAACTAGTCACCAACCGTCCACTCCATTTCTCTCCCTTTATCTCTCCCCTCTCAAGCTCTCTCTCCCATCTCTCTATCTCCCTCTACCCCCCCCCCTTTCTCTCTAAACCTGCCCCCTCTGTTATTCTTTCCCTGCTGTCTGCCCTTACACTCATTTTCATCTACAGCTGCCTGTTGATCCTGTTCACACCTCACTCTGCTCCGGCCCCTCACCCTCACCTCGACAGCACTGAAAAGATTCGAAGAATCCGTAACTGGGAACGCGCAGGTTCCAGCTCGGAGGTGATGACCTTCACATTAAGGGATGTAGTCACGATTGGGAGAGCATGGACTGAATTATTTACAAGACCTTTGGAGATTATTTTAACCCAACTGCAGATTATGCGAGTCTGAGGTAAACACAAACAGCAAACATGGCAACAACTGAAAATGGTAACGTCACGGATTCGAGACCCTTGGAAATGTTCTTTAAATTATGCTAAAGTTTCTAACACTCTACCCTGCAGCTGAAATGGTTAAATACGATATATAAAGTGACCTTGTTCAGACCCGAAGGAGAGGGAATTGTCAAACTGAATAGATTTGATTTCAGCAAAGAGCCCTTCCCTGTTCTAAGAAATGTGCCCGGACCAGCAGAGCCGGAACGCAGACCCTGAGCTCAGAACAACAACCCGCATCATCCAAATCAATGATCTGGCTTCTTCCCCCTTTCTTTCCAATTCCACAGAGGGATCTCGGCCAGAAACATCAAATTATTATTCATAGATGCTACTTGACCTGCTGAGTTCCTCCAGCATCTTGAGTGTGTTCCATGGGTACGAAAGATCGGCGAGAGGGAGCGTGTGGTGCAGTGGGACGGACAGTGTGAAACGACTTCAAGCAGATCTGCACTGTTGGAATATTGTTGGGGAATTAGGTGTCAATAATTAAACTTTTGATATTTATTCTGCACCATCATTAAATCAGACCGTTGTCTGCATTATGGATCGAACATCAAGGTGTCAAAGAGTCATAAAACTGTACTGCACAGAAACAGCGCTTCGGCCGAGGAATTTAAACCGTCTAATCTCACCGGTCTGAGTGTGGGCCACAGTCCTCCATACCCCTACCCACCAAACGATCGCTTCAACAGCGACATCGTTTGCGCATGCACTATCTTTGCTGGCCGCTCCTTCCATAACCGTCTGAGCGAAGAAGTTTCTGCTCATGTTCCTCTTAAACTTTTCATCTTTCACCTTTCACCCATGACCTCCGGTTGCAGTCCCAGTGGAAAAAGTTTGCTTGGACTTACCCTACCCATATGCCTCATAGTTTCAATAATATCCTCTCAATCTGTCCTTTAACTCAGGACACCCAGACCCGGCAACATCCAAATAACTACAGTGTCATGTAGATTGTTGCTTTCGATGACGAAGAACAGCCGAGCCGGCACTGATCTCTGCAGCTTCTCACTAGTCACAGGGCTCCAGTTAGAGAGGGAACCGGATGCTGCTACTCTCCGGTTTCTCCCACCAAGACAATCTATCACCCAGTTTGTTTAATGCCGCGTGACTGGACAGTCTTGAGTGTCCTCCCATGCGAGACCTCGGCAAATCCCTTCTAAATTCGATGAAGACTGTCTCCACCGCCTTGACTTCATCAACCTTTGTGGTAGCACCGTCAAAAATATCTATAAGATTGCAGAGGCAAGACCAAGCACTTACGACGCCATGCTGTCTATCCATAATCAGTCAATGTCTATCAAATAATTCATATATCCTATCCCTTAGAATAGCTGCCAATATCTTTCCCACTGCTGATATCAGACTCACATGCCTAGAAATTTCTCACAGAATTTTAGACCTTTTCTGAGACAGATGATCTTCTCTAATCCACATCGGATCCAGGACCTCGCGAAGTATACACACTCTGTATCCTTGTCCCGAGTAAATTCAGATGCAGGAAATCCATTTCTTCCATCTCCTCATCTCCCCATACTCCTTTGGTTGCATGTATGATTTACTGTT
Organism: Hypanus sabinus; assembly: GCF_030144855.1. Lineage (NCBI taxonomy): Eukaryota > Metazoa > Chordata > Chondrichthyes > Myliobatiformes > Dasyatidae > Hypanus > Hypanus sabinus. Next base: position 372,174 of record NW_026781250.1, on the reverse strand, counting down.
CTGATCCTTCAGAGGACCAATGTTATCCCTTGCAATCCTATTGTTCTGATCTGAATAATCTGTTAGAACCGGCCTTCACCCAAAGCGTTCACTTAGCACACTTGATTTCTTTCTGAGTGTTACCTTGCATTTCGTACACTCAATCATTACCTATCGGCCTAAAACTACTCTGGTGCGTATGGTAAAATCTGTGGTACTGTATGGGTATGTTAAAAATACTGTGGTAACATCATCCTTTTATAGCGTAACCAGAGACTCAACATCTCTCTGAAAAATAAAGATTCTTCAAACCACTTACCTTTTATTCTGATAGGCACATATATACTTCATACTCTCAAAATTTTACCTTTGACTGTCCCCCGCTTATTAGAACGCCTTTGCCGGAAAAAGGCCTGTCCTTTCCACAGGGTCATTTCTGATGCCATCAACATTTTCCTTTCCAAATTCTAATCTCAACCCTCGCAGATACCCTTTTCCATATTTCCTTTGAATCTGTTGGCATTGTGATCACGAGATGCATAGAGTACCCCTGCACTCCTCTCTCCTCTCGCCTCCCACCTCACTCATTCCTCTCTCCTATGCTTCCCAGTCACTCACCATTCTTGATCACTGCTTTTCTCTCTCACCCCTCCCACGCTCCCGCCTCGTCCACAACCCTTCCTCTCCCTCACCCGACCCTTCTCTTACCCCTCTCCAACTTCTACACACTCATCCTGCCCCTCCTCCAGCTGCTGACTCCATCAAACCGCACTCTCCTCCTTTCCATCAGTTTCTCCCTTCCCCTTACCCTCAAGGTTACAGGAAACATTTAAAAATTACTGTCAACGGTAACTGGGAACATAGCCATATTAATGTTGCAGTAAGGAATGCCACGGACTGATTATTTGAAGGAATCCTGAAAATACTTGTAGAATACTTGCAAATGATGCGAGTCCGAGGGGAACGTAAAATGCTGGAATCTCGTAGCAACCACTCGCAACACTGTAAGGGGTAACGTTGCGGGTTCGAGACCCCAGGTTCTTAAGACAAATTAATGTTTCTATCGGCCTTCCCTGCAGCAGAAATTGTTAAATACATTATAAAAGTGAATGATTTCACACCTGAATGACAGTGAATTGTAGAACCGGTTGGATTTGGTTTCTGCAGAAAGGCCGCTCCCTGTTCCGAGGAATGTGCGGGTCCAGCGGATGAAAACACACAGACCCTGAGCTCCGAGAAGTTGCAGCTTGCAAAGACCAGAACATATACTAGTTCTGAGAATAGTATTGGGGAATATTAGCTGTGAAAAATTATATTTCTGATAATTATTTCTGATCTTTGTTTAATCAACCCGTTTTCGCTGTTTAGATTCAGAGATCAAGGAGACATAGGAACGTAGACGGGACTTGAGAAACTGAGTTACAGAGAAAGGAGGAATAGGTTAGAACTTTATTCCCTGGAGCGGAGGAGGAAGAGGGGTGATTTGATACAGGTGTATAAAATTATGATGGGTGTAGATAAAGTGAATTCAACCATGCTTTTTCCACTGAGGACAGGGAAGAAAAAAATACAGAGGACATGAGTTAAGGGTGAAGGGACAAAAGTTTAAAGGGAACGTGGTGGGGGGCTTCTTCACGCAGAAAGTGGTGGAAGTGTGGAATGAGCTGCCAGATGAAGTGGTGAATGCGGGCTCACGTTCGACATTTAACGAAAACTTGGACAGGTACATGGATTAGAGGGGTTTGGAGGGATATGGCCCAGGGAGAGATCAGTGGTACTAGGCAACAAAATGATTTGGCACAGCCAAGAAGGGCCAAAAGGCCTGTTTCTGTGCTGTAATGTCATGTGGTTCAAGAAACAGCTCTTTCGGCTCAGCCACTTAAACTGCTTCATTCTTTGCAGCTGTAACGGGCCAAAGCCCTCCGTTTCACTTTCATCCAAACTATCTCTTAAAGTTGAAATCGAAATCGCATGTGACATGTGTAGCTGGCAGCTCGTTCCACACTCTCCCGACCCGCCTAGTGAAGATGTTTTCTCTCATTCTGTCCTTAACCTTTACATCTTCAACCCTTAACCCATGACCTCTTGATTGTAGCTCCAGACGTCGTCAGTGGAGACCGACTGCTTGCATTTTGCTATCAACACCCCTCATATTGACTACATCTGTGAGATCTTCTGCATCCAAAGGAATACAATTCGAATCTATTCAAGAAATGCTGAAATACAATATTAAAGTGGTTTTGTTCAGAGTCGAATGAGAGTGAATCGTCGAACTGTCTGGATTTGGTTTCAGCAGAAATGCCGCTCCCTGTTCTGAAGAATGCGCAGGGCCAGACAGCTACTGACACACATACCTGCGCCCCGATTCTCACAGAAAAACAACCCGCATGTTCCAAATCAATCCATCATCTGGCCTCTTCCCAGATCGGCGAGGGGGAGCGGTTGGAGCAGTGGCCGGGGCAGTTTGTAACCACCGCAAAACATACCCGAGAATATCAGCGAATTTTCGTTTTGAATTTAGCTCCAATAATTCAACTTCTGATATTTACTCTGTCCTTTGTGTGGTCAACCTGTGGTCTGTTGTGAATCAGCGACCAAGGAATCAACGAGTCAGAGTTAAAGTGTCTGAGAAATGTACAGCACAGAATTAGGCCCTTCGGCTGAGCTCTTTAAACTGCCCACACCCATCGACCTGTACCGGGAACATACCGACCATACCCCTGCCTTCTAAACCATCTCTTAAACGTCGAGATCGAGCTCGCATAAACCACTCGTTCTGGAAGCTCATTCCACACTCTCATCACCCTCTGAGTGAAAAAAGTTTCACATTGTCCGACATTATGTCTGCACCTCAGACCTTAACCAAACACGCCTGGTTGTCGTCCAGCCCAATATTAGCGGACCAGACCTGTCTTTTACGCATATTTACTTTGAGTCTAATGGCATTCGGATCACTGACTGGAAAGTGTTCCCCTACGCAAACGTCTCTCATCGGATCTCTCTAGTTTCCTAAAAACAGATCAAGTTTTGCACAATCTCACGTTTGTGACTTCCAGGTACTGATGTACTAAACTAACCGGAACACATTCGACACACTCTACTCTCCCCAGTCCTTTTACAGTGTGGGATTCCCAGTCAAAATCTGGAAAGTTAAAATCAACTTTCATCACCTTTTGTTTCTTTCAGCAGTTTGGGAATTCCACTAATCCAGTCCTCGAAAACCTTCGGACAGGGAACACCTCACTAGGCGAGTTCTCCAGTGATCTGGCCGTCCGGTTCGCAGTCCCCCGGTTATTAAAATTACACCCACCCCCCATACCTTGTGTGCAGCACTAACATACCTTGTCTCTGGGACATTAGTCTCCTTTCAGTTCAGATACAAGCCGTCTTTTCTGTACCAGTCCCACCGTCACTGAACCTATTCCAAGATATAACAAATGACTCCTCTGTATAATCCTCTATTTTACTTCCATTCATGTGTCGCCTAAACTCCCGTAATCCTTCAGCCAAGTACACCAGCTCTGGCAGCATGTGCGAAGCCCGGAGCATTCTCTGTGTAAGCAAAAGGAAAAGAAAAGCCTTACATGGGACATCCCCTCTACAATTTCCTCCAGTTACCTTAATGTTATATCCCTCATATTATCCATTCATGTCAGGCATGGTTTAATGGCCGGCCGAACGGCCTGTACTGTGCTATATTGTCCTATTTTCTATGATCATAACACCCAGCAAAAACCTCTGTCACCTGACTTGTTTCATGTCCTGGTAGGAGATTAAGCGTTGTTCTCTCTCATTGGGACTTCTACGTACCAATTACGGGTCCTTCCCTGAACATGTTTAACAAACTCTGTCCCACTGGTCCGTTTTCAGTCTGGGACTCAGTCAACAGGTGGAAAGCTGAAATCACCTCCTAACATAATCTTACTTTTCCTGCAACAGCCAGCGATTTCTCGACAGATTTTTTCCTGTTCATCCAGCGGACTGTTGTCAGGTCTATAATGTAGCCCAATGATTACGGTCATACATTTCTTATTCTTCATTTTCAGCGATAAAGCCTCACTTAGACGAGTTCTCTTGTCTGTTCTGACTGTGCCCTGCGGTGTCAGTTTCTCAGCCCTGTAATGTCGCCCCTCCTCCTGTTATTCCTTCCGCTTTCTCTCGTCTAAAACGAGGGAATCCCGAAATATCGTGATTTCCTGCTTGCTCCTCCTACACACAATTCTCAATAATGTCTACAATGTCATAATTCAATGTATTGATTCATTTCCTGAGCTCAACTGCCTATCTTTAAAGCTTCCTGTCTTTAAATATCCGCAGGTCAGGACACCAGTCGCATCATGCTCAAACTTCTGAGGCGGCCTCACTAGGGCGGGTAGTGCTGTTGTTATTTAATTCAATTGCAAAGTCCCTGATCTCACTTTGCAGAATCACCTTCGCATGCATACCGATTTCACGGGTACCAATATGGAACAGGACATCGTGCTGCCCACTCACCCACATGAGAATCATAGAGAATGAATGGTGCGCTGAGAAAACAGGACGGATGGGGAGGAGAGTACAGGCCATAGAAATGGGTCAGATTCAGCCTTTGGAGCAGAACGTGTAAGGTGCCATTTTCCTGGTCCCTATCTCTGAATGGACTGTTTGAAAGCCGAAATCCACTGACCCTTGATTCGGAGTCAGAGACAGACCGAGAATCACTCCATACAATCCCACCACACTTCCCTGTAACATACACTGAGTAACACTCCCTCCGCAACGATCCATCACGTACTGCCGGGATTAGACACAGAGAGCAGCGCCCTCCACACTGTACCAGCTCTCACTCCGGGGTCATACACAGAATGAAGCTCCGTCCACACCGTCGCATCACCAACTTCCAGGGTCAGATAAACAGCAACGTAACCCAAATATTATCCCATCACACTCCCGGGGTCAGACATGTGAGGTACCTCCCGCACCATCACAGCACACTCTACGAGAATCAGAAAAAAGTACGAAACCCTCTCCCTCCTCCGTCTCCCCACTCACCAATGCCCAAATTTTCGGCTTTCCAGTAGCCTTGAAATGTGTGTGTCTCTCCGAGATGGTGCGTGTGCTTGTGTGAGCGGATTGTGTGCTGCCTTTAGAGGAAGGAAGGGGAGGAGAGAGGAGGCCAGGGAAAGGGTGGTGAAAATGCAAACACTGATGCAAGTGGTGTGGAACAACGTGATCGGCCTGCGCATGCGCATGCAGAGTTGTGGGGAGGTTCAGATCCTGGCGATCGATAGCCAAGGTACGGGGGGAGGTGAAACAACAGCGATCATCTCCCCCTCATACTCCGCACAATTGCCTGTGTCGCAGGGTGCGAGGAGAGTGGGAAGGCGACGTAGATGGGAAGCATTTAGTGGGTGGAGTGTATCAGGGAAGGGGCGTTATGGGTACGTAACCGATGATGGAGACGGCGAAGTGTGCAGAAGAGGGTGTGGATCACGTATACGGGTTTGCTTGTAGGCAAGGGACGCGTGATGGAGACGGGAGTGGTGTACTGCAGTCTGTGTGCCGGTGACCGGGAATGGTGAAGGAGTAGGGTGATGGAGTAGGGGAGTAGTTTAGGACAGGGAGGGTGTTATGCATACGGGGAGGTCTGTACTCGAGTTACAGTGCAGGGCCAGACTCTGTGTTGGTATCGTTGAGTGGTGAGATCCTGCTGTGGTGCAGAGCCTGCCAGTGTGTCAGTGTCACGATGAGGGCGTGTTCAGTCAAATGTGGGTTGTGGCAGTGACACCGAAACACTTTCAGTGTTCCATTGAAGAACGTCTCCCTATCACAGTGAGGGTTGTGTGTTTCGTTCATAGCTTATGCAAACGGTATTGTCCCACTTGCAATCTAGACTCACTAATATCTGCCGTGTCAGGCTTAGAGGCGTTGACCCCTGACCTGAGCGCATCGGCCCTTCGACCAATACATCCTGCATTGAAACGTACGCAACTCAGAACATGAGTCCCAGCAGGCTCAACCTTTTGCTTCTTGACTGTTGCTGAGACTTCTGTAAACAACCACTCAACTATCTGTAATGGCGTTCTTGTTTACATGTCCCTGCAACTCTAGTTTATACCACCACTCTCCCTTCTAATGGGAAAACTTACCGCTGGGATATTAGTTCGATTCCAGTTCAGGTGCAAACTGAGAAAATTGTTCATGAGAGATGAAATGAAGGAGCTGAGTAAGGTGGGGGCGGAGTGGCGCGGCCCGGAGTCTGTGCTGCCCCCCAGTGTTCGCTCGGCAGAATAAAATCTGTTTTGTGAACAAATGTAGAATGCAGTGTCATTAAAAATGCCCAGGGTGTCTCAAGCTGCATAAATGTGTGTGTGTGTGTTTGTGTGTGCGTGCGTGCGTGTGTGTGTGTGTGTGTGTGTGTGTGTGTGTGTGTGTGTGTGTGTGTGTGTGTGTGTGTGTGTGTGTGTGTGTTTCTAAATTTCTAATTTGGGACACCCCTGCACATACCTAAGTTTGGATACAGAGTCCCTTTTCCCTCCAATACACTGGTGACGTTAACGACCGCATACCATCGAGGAATCTCGTACTCGTCCACAGTACCGCTTTTCCGTTCCCCAAAGAAAGAGAACCCTATCGATAGAGTTCGCCATATTTCACCCGCTTCACTGCAGAACCACAGAACCATAGTCAGTGCCGGAGACCTGACCCGTGAGCCTTTCCCCTGATTGATCATTTGCACCTCTCTCCTGCCATCCAGATGTATCCAAGGGGGTTAGTTATTATGCAGCGGGTTTGGCCACAAGGGCTCTCTGCACTGTTTCTGGCTGTTTAACCCCTTTCACCTGCCTGTCTGTCACCCAGTTTCCTGTATCCTACACCCTGGTTGAAATTAACTCTTTATAAGTCCTCTCTATCACCCCCTCAGCTTCCCGAATGATTCCCGAGTTCATCCCGTTCCAGTTCCATCCCTGTTACGCCGATCGTCACAGCGAGATGCGTGTGGGTGTCACGTGTTGGAGTCGGTTAGCGTCCGGTCGGGGTTGTGTCCATGTCACGGTGAGATGCGTGTGGGTGTCACGGGTTTGGAGTCGCTTAGCGTCCGGTCGGGGTGTTGTCCATGTCACGGTGAGGTGTGTGTAGGTGTCACAGTGACAACTGTGTGTCTCGCTCACTGCCGATGCTGTTTGTGAAGTTCTTGTACTCCTTTTTGAAGAATCTATCATCAGAGTCGGATATAACGCACCCCATTGTCTGCCCACTCGAAGAGTTGAAATCTGTCTTTTGCCCCTCTTGCAGAGCAGTGAACGAAAGTCACCTAACAGATCAGACCCTTCGGCCTACAATGCTGTGATATACCAATCGAGTAAATCACTTCTGACTGCACAACAACCATCTCCCTGCATTCCCTGCACATTAACGTCCCTGTCAAAGAGGCACAAGAACCCCTCTCTCCCTGAGTTTGTCAGTGAATCTTATGCGACCAGTAAAGCCACCCCTCGACTTTGAATACTTCCTGATTCATCACGGCTAATGCACCCGATACCGGGAATGTTGAGCGGAAGCTCCTGCCAGCCCTGAGACGCCGTCTCACTAATGTCTACACTATCATCATTCCAGCCATTGACCCCTGCCCTGAGCTTATTGGTCTTTCCTACAATACTTCCTGCAGAGAAACGGGGGCAGCTCAGAATATGACTAACTGCAGTCTCAATCTTTGGCTTCCTCACTTTGTCTGTGGTCTTAACCCCATCTGTCTCAACAAACACTCGGCTATTTGTTTCGACATTCTATTTTTCATCCCCCTGCATCTCTGATTCAATCCCCACCCCTCCTCCTCTTTAACGACAGAACTTCCCAATGGAACATGAGTTCCAGTCCAGTCCAGGTGGAAACAGTGAGATCTGCTCGGTGGCGGAGAAAATGAAGGGGCTGCGCCACGTGGGGGCGCTGTGGCGCAGCCTCCGGGCAGGTGTATGTGCCGCCCTCTAGTGTTCGCACGGCAGAAGACAACCTTTGTTGGTCTCTAATCCAGACTTCGGTCGCATTCAGTGGACCCCGGGACTCAAGCAGCGTTGTGGCCTAGATTAAGCCTCATATATTATAGTTGTTTTTCCACCTTGGTTCTGGAGTAACGCTTTTTCGTCTGGCTGCTTTTATGCCTATTCATGTAAGATTGAATGAAAATTCAACTCGGATTATATTGAAACAGTCCTCATACACTGGTCACACTTTCCTTAGAAGAGAACCCAATGTTCCAACCATCAGAAGCCCTCATTCATACCTCGACACCTTAGCCAAGTGTTAGTAGGTGTTGCCTTCCTATTTCTGGCCACATCAGCATGTACCGAACTTCGCCTGCTCACCCTCCCACTTAATATTGCTGAAGTCCCGCTCAGTGTGGTAGTGTCCCCGACACCTCGGGAGGCAAAATACCATTCAGTAATCCCTCTATCACACACAGAACTTCTTTTCTCATTCCCTAACAAATGGCCCCCTCTCATCACACCTCTCCTCATCTCGCCCTCCCATTCCCTTCTGAACCAAAGTCCAAAACCAGTGCCAGAGACTTGACCTGAGATACTTCGCTCTACTTGGTCATTTGACCCCTCCCCCCATCCAAAAGTATACGTTGTTTTACCTGTTATTGAGGAGGTTGCCCACAGGGGGCACTCTACTCTACTGTTTAACACTTTTCATCATCCTGACTGTCACCCAGTTTCCTGTCATCTGTACATTAGGTTTAACTTCCTCCCAATATGTCCTCCCTGTCATCCCCTCAGCTTCCCGAATGATCCCGAATTCATCCAGTTACAGTTCCAACGCCTTAACGCCGAATCTGAGAAGCTGCATCAGAATGAACTTCTCACAGGTGAAGTGGTCAGAGTCACTGAGGTCTCCCGGCCGTCCCACGTCCTGAAATAGGAGCATTCAACTCTCCTGCCAGGCATGGCCTACTGCTCTAATTGAAGGAAACAATAAATAAACTGAAAACAAATACATCAACAGTGGCTCCTGTCTCATGTGTTTTAGTCTTTGCTGATGAATCCGCTTCCCTGATAGTTTGTGGTTCAACGAAACGCGAGGCGCTGTCACAACGACTCCGTCTGTCAAACTCAGAGCGAAACAGCCACTTGAACCCCTCTTCCCCTGTGTTTGTCAATGCATCTGATGTGACAGTTAAAGCCGCCCATCTCCCTTGAATTCTTTCTTCCTCAACCAAAATCCGGAATGTTGAGCTAACTGGCTTGCCCGCCCTTCAATCAACTCCCACCAACGACTGCAATACCATAATTCCAGTCGCTGATCTCATCTGTCTTTCTTACAATACTTCCTGCACTGAAATGTACACAGCTCAGAACATGAGTCCCAGCAGGCTCAACATTTTACTTCCTGACTTTGTCAGAGGAATTACCCAACATCTGCCCCAACAACCACTCCACTAACTGTTATGCCAGTCTGGTTTTCAATCCCCTGCAACTGTAGTTTAATCCGCACCATTCCCCCTTTTTAATGCAAACGCCCCACTGAGGTGTGATGTCCACTGCAGTTCAGGTGTAAACTGAGAAGTTACTCGCTGGGAGAGAAAATGAGGTGGCTGTGCAACGTGGAGCGGTGTGGCGCCCCCTAGTGTTCGCCGAGTGCGAGAAACTCCAACTGGATGCACTTCTCAAAGGTGACGTCATCGGTGTGACTGGAAATCTCTCTTCCGTCCCATGCCCTGCAATGAAAACTTTCAACTCTCTTGCCAGACATTCCTACTGCTCTAACTGTGCAATTATAAAGAAGCAAAGTATAGATTAACTGAAAAATAACAATCAATGTCATAATTTATGGCACTTGCTTAATGAATCGGCTTCATCGCTTGCTCGCTGTTCAAACAAACAAACAAACAAACAAACAAATAAATAAATAAATAAAAACTTCGTGGCACTGCTTTCTAATTGTTTCTCATTGAAACCTGTCCTAACGCCGGAATTTTATGAGTACATGACTCCGACAGTCATACACTGAGCAACGCTCCATCCACAACATCACATCACACACTCCCGGGGTCAGACACGGTAGCTTTCTCCACACTGTCCCATTGCCCTGATTAAACCTCCTCCAACAGTGTCCAGTCACTCTCTCCCTGTTAGAGGCATATAGTGAAACTTCTTCTTCCTCGTCTCAGCACACACTCGCGATTTAGATATTATGTGTAACTTCCCTCTGCCCAGTCATTTTGAGAAGACCAGAATGTAAACCCAATGCTAAACCGTAAGAGTTCCGTCTCCAGTACGACTGCTTGTGATGTCGTCTTTGGTTTGGGTTGGTGCCGGCTTGTTCATTTCGAGTCTGAGTCTGAATAAATTCCAGACCTGACTCTGCATTTGGGTTCAACAACATCCAGACCTGACTCGGTTCGGAAGGGATCACAGCTTTAGGAGTTTGAGGGGATGTGCTCTCTCAGTGAAGATGAGGATGTTCGGTGGGGAACTTTCTGACCAGCCGCATCGCCGCCGGGTGCGGATGCTGCAACGCACAGAATAGTAACGGGCTACAGAGGGTTCCAGCCTCAGCGGCCACTCTGACGGTCACAACCCTCCCCAGCATCGAGGGCATTGTCAATAGGCGATGCCTCGAGAAGGCGGCATCCATCACTGAGTACTCTCCCCACTCGGGAGAAGCTCTCTGCTCGTTACTACCATGAGGGAGGAGTCGCAGGAGCCTGAACACCCGCACACAACGATTCAGGAACATCTTCTCACCCTGCGCCATCACATCTTTGAACGCACAAGCACACACTCGAGATTTTTTGCGGTGTTTATTAATGTTTGTCATTTACATTAGCTCTACATATTTTTGCTGTACTGATGAATCTAAAGAACAAATTGCATGCCGTATACATTTCAGGGCAAAAATCAAATAGCGATTCTGGTGAAAAATATCCGATAGGACAGGACACTTGGCACGCTGGCCTTCACCGGTCAGGACACTGAACACGGGAGTCGGGAGATCTCGCTGCAGTGGTACAAAGCGTCGGTCAGGCTTTATGCTTCAGGAAAAATGCCACTGAACTGGAAAAAAATAGTACATGGAGTTCTACCGGGATATTGCAGGAATTGAGGGTTATGCAGAGAGGGAGGGAGTTTGGGACTTTATTCCCTGGATTAGTTTTGTAAACTTACAGAGTTCCATAAACCCAAGAGAGGCACAGACAGAGCAAATAGGCACAAACCTTCACCGGGGGTTGGGTTATCGAGAACCAGACCGTACAGGATTGACGTGAGAGTGAGCGGAAAGGAGAAAGTGGACATTATAAACACTGAGAGTACAGAGAGACGGAGAGGGAAGGCAGAGAGAGGGGTAGAAAGAGGGTAGAGAGGGAGCAAAAAGTGGGAAAGAGTTGGCACCGAGAGAGGACAAAGAGCCGGCGGAGAAAGTGCGAGGCAGTAGGGGGTGGAGAAGAACTGCACGGGCTGGAAAATGCCACAAAGCAGGAGATCAATGTGGACAGAGATTTGTCGGTGTGTCGTGGGGAGAATGGGGATGCGAGCACTGATGGAGAATGGGATGGGAGGAAGGGATAGAAAGGGTAAGGAGGGAGTTCGAGAGGATGGAACAGTGATAGTTGACGAAGAGAGAATGTGGAAATAGAGGGGAGGAAGTACGAGGTATTAATAAGGTAGGTAGAGGAAGCAGAAAGAGCGGGACGGGGGAATGGAGGGAACGAAGGGGATGGACGGGGAGAGGGGTGAAAGAGGTGGATAGAGGGAGGAGAAAGAGCGGGACGGGAGAATGGAGGGAAAGAATGGGATGGACGGGGAGAGAGGTGAAAGAGGTGGGTAGAGGGAGCAGAAGAAAGCGGGCGGAGAAAGTACGAAGGAAATAATGTTAGGTGGAGGGAGCAGAAATTGCGGGACGGGGGAATGGAGGGAAAGAAGGGGATGGACGGGGAGAGTGGTGAAAGAGGACCGTTGAGAGAGCACAAAGAGCGGGACGGGGGAATGGAGTTAAAGAAGGTGATGGACGGGGAGAGAGATGAAAGAGGGGTTAGAGGGAGCAAATAGAACGGAACGGGAGAATGGAGGGAAAGAAGGGGATAGACAGCAAGAGAGGCTTGTCGGTGTCTGGTGGAGACAATATGATTGCGATAAGAGGAGGAATTGGTGGAGCACGGAAGGGCAGAGAGGGTGGGCAGGGAATCTGGAAGGATCGGATTGTGAGAGCGAAGGGGAGACTGCGGACAGTCATTTGGTTCACGTCGCCTCCACTGGCTGTTGACAAGACCCTGGATATTTTCAGGAATATGTGGGAACAAATGTGCCGACTTCTCGCAGATGAAACGCTGATCAAGATCGCAAGGGTAAGTCCTTCCGACTGAAGTCAGATCACACTGAATGCAAGGGGGCGCTCCAGAGGCGTTCACCTTGTTCAGGAAACCGGAGCCCACATTCCTATTCAAGAGGGATCAAAAATTTCAACAGAGACAAAACAGCTCCAGCAGAGAACTCGAGCCGAGACCGTCCCTAAGCTAATCCCATGATTTTGCTCTCTCCTAACAGACTGTGTGAGTCCCGAAACTCATCCCACGCAACCGTTCTCCCCCACGGCCCAGTGCCCGTACCCAGACAGATACTACGGTCCGAATGTCTCCCCACAATCCTGTGTCAGTTCACAACTAAGGCACTGACCCAATGTCTCCCCACAGCCCCGTATCCCCCAAACTAATCCCACAGAACCGCTTCCTCAACACAGTCCTCTGTCAGTCCCCATACGAATCGAAGATGCCGACCCTCTCCCCTCTGATCTGTTTCAGTCCGCGAACAAACCCCAATCTTCCACCGTCTAATCCAGCTGCCCAGCTCTGTTCCCTCAGATCTATATCATTTAGCAAACGAATCACACTGTTTCTCCCTCTCCTCACAGACCGGCGACTACCTCCGAACTAATCACATTAACCCATTGTGTGCCCATCGCCCTGTACTGGTTTCCAAACTAATGCAGTTCTCCTACTCTCGCCCCTCAGATCTATGTCATTCACCAAACTAATCCGGCTGTTGCTCCCTCGCCACACAGCCCGGCGACTATCTCCGAAATGATCCCACTGAACAGCGCTGTCCCACCGACATGGGTCACACCAAAATAACACCTGAGTACTGATCTGTCCCCGCTGCCCCATGCCAGTTTCGGAAATAATCCCACTGCTCTGTCCTTCCCCGGCAGACACGTGTCGGCCCCAAAATGTTCCCACTGTAGCACCCTACACTCTACCCACGTACAGTCTACCGGCAAATCCCAATGCTTCTCCCTTTTCCCTCAAAACTACTTCAGTCCTTAAACGAATCTCATATCTTCCCATCCGCACTATCTGAATATTCAACTCTCACCCCATACATCAGTCCAAATCTTACCCGTCTTCGCATTTTCCAATTCAGTAATGGTTCTTGTACACAAGATTGTTGGACACAAAGCTCTGAGAAAATAAATTTATTTGATTAATGCCAAGAATCGAAATCTATGTACGGAAATTCTCTCAGATGACTACAAAAGGAATCTGTGATGGGACGGCGTGAAGGGAGATTCAATCTGTGTCTGACCCCGGGAGTATGTGATAGGACGGTGTGGAGGGAGATTCACTCAGTGTCTGACCCCGGGAGTGTGTGATTGGACTGTGTGGAGCGAGATTCTCTGTGTCTGACCCCGGGAGTGTGGGATGGGACGGAGTGGAGGGAGATTCACTCAGTGTCTGACCCCGGGAGTGTGTGATGGGTCGGTTTGAAGGGAGCTTCACTTTGTGCCAGACCCCGGGAAAGCGTGACGTCACGGCATGGAGGGAGATCCGCTCTGTGTCTGAACCCGGAAGTTTGTGAAGCGATAAGGTGGAGGGGAATTCATTTTGTGTCAGACCCCGTGAATGTGTGCTGGGAGTGTATGTTGTGTGTTCAATCTGTGCCTGAATCCGCGAGTGTGTGATGATTCCTGTGATATTGTGGAATTTTCCCGTGCTGTGACACATACCGCTTCATCCCTTGAATTGATTTCCAGCAGCCTTGAATCACGGTTTGAACATTCTTGTATCGCTCTGGAGAAATTTGTTTGAAACGTGGAGACGTAATAACACTGGTTATTATTCCTGATCCAATTCTCGGAACAGTTTTGCTCTGGAAATCACGAACAAGGAACAGTGAGACACAAAGTGAATCTCCCTGCACACTTTCCCATCACACACATCCGGAGTAAAGCACATAGTAAATTTCACGCCAAGCAGTCCCGCTACGTTTACCGGGGTCAGTCACAAAAGGCATTGTTCCGCCCCCACCATCGTCCCATCGCACATTAACAGGATAGGGCACAGTGAATTCCTCCCCAAACCATCCATCACATACTCCCGGAGTCAAGACACAGAGTGAATCTCGCACCACACTGTCCTATCGCACACGCCCGGGGAGAGACTCAGAATGAAGTTCCCTCCACAACGCCCTGTCACAGATTCACAGGATCAGGCATAGAGTGAAGTTCCCTCTATATCATCTATCACAGACTCTCCAGTCAGGCACAGATTCAGGCTTCCTCTACCCCGTCCCCGAAACACTCACGGAGTCAGACAGAAAGTGAGGCTCGTTCCACAGTAACCCTTCACAGGCCCGGTGTGTCAGAAACAGGAAACAGAGCGATGCTCCCCCCACACCGTCGCAACAGTCTCTGGTCTGGACCCAGAATTAAGCTCTGTCTCAATCTCCCATGACACATGCGCATGGTCAATATCAGTGTGCACTGTCCGCACCGTCTCAACACACTCTCTCGGGATCAGACAGAGTGAATCTCCCTTCACAGCGTCCCATCACGCACTCCCAACATCAGACACACAATGAAACTACCTCGGCACCCTCCCATCACAGGCACCCGGAGACAGTTATAGAGTGAAAGTCCCTCCAGTCTATTCAATCACACTTCCTGACGGGGCAGACTGTAATTTGGGTTCCATCCAAAATGTCCCGTCGCACACTTTCGGAGACGGACGAAGAATGAAGCTCTTGTCTCATGTTTCCTTCACACACTCCAAGCGTCAGCCACAGAGTGAAGCTCATCCCACACCGCCCCTCACACATTCCCTGCGTCAGAGATCAGAATTAAGATCGATCCACAAAGTCCAGTCACACAAGGTCTTGGTCAGACTCATTCAGAATCTCCCGCCTTACGTCCCCTTACGTCCATCTGCCCTCTACCATCACACAGTCCTGGAATCAAATACAGTCCCTCTCTTTCCTCGAGCCCACCACACATCCCGAATTCAGACACAGAGTAAAGCCCCCTCCGCACCGTCCCGTCACACACTCCCGGATTCAGAGTGAAGCTCTCTCTCCACGGTGGATAACTTCAGGGGTCAGACATGGGGTGAATCTCTCTGTGCACTGTCCGATCACACAATCCCGCTGTCAGACACACAGTGAAGCTGGATCCATACTGTCCCGTCACTCATTCTCAGAGTTAGACATAGAGTGAATCTCCCTCCATACCAGAACCATACACTCCCGTTGTCAAGCACAGAGTGACGCTTCCTCTCTCCATGCCTGCCCTGTGATGAGGAGCGGGTGAAAGAAGGGGATGGTGCCTCACCTCTTCTACCGGTCAAGAATTCACAGATTTGAGCCTTGGTTTCGTTGACAGATCTGTACATCGTTTCCATCTCAGTGAACCGGTGACGGATCTGTGACATAGAGAGAGATGGTGAAGGATGTTTCGCGTTTACAGTGATACGTGATTGCAGGGTTGAGTTCAACTCATGGTAGTTTCGGTCGGAGGTGACCTTAGAGTGACGAATCTAGAATACTGAGAGGGATGGTGAAGGATGATTCGCGTTTGCAGTGATACGTGAGTCAGCATCGCGCTACCGCACGGGTCTCAGAGAGTTTTATGTCAGTGTGACGGTGAAGGGTGTCCCAGTAAAGGAGGAGAAAATGGCGGCGCGACGCAGCGCGCGCGGCCTCTCTGGAGATGGATATCTGTTACTTGTTAAGTAGGGATCCGAGCACAACCCTGATTTGATGGAGACAGTCGTGAGGGCGTGGAGGAACATCTGGAGAATCTTCTGAAATGCCCGCTTCGCTGCCGCTGCTACCGTGTGGTCCGGAATCTCCGGAGGAGAAGGCCTCCGAGACCTCGGCTTTGCTTGTTTCGGCGGCCGGGACGAGGTCGACAGTGAATGTCGTGTGGGTGTCAGGACGAGTCTTGACTGTGTTACGGTTCAGGGCGTGTTTTTATCACGGTTAGGGGTGTGTCCGTGTTGTGGTGATGGGTTTTAATCGGTGTTACGGTAAATGTCGTGTCGGTGTCGCTGTGCTGTTTTACAATAAGAGTTTATTCCAATATCTTTATTTACGGTCTGACTCCACACGGAGCCGGTTCCACTCACCATGGATCGAGAGACGGACCACTATCACGATGAGGGCGGATGTAACTAGGCAGAGTAGGCAGATCAGACGGTACGGTCTATTTCCGATCTTCACTTTCGACTGCTGTTCATGCGCACCTGCGGTGAGACCACAAGACAATGAGACCATAAGATATAATAGCAGAAAGAGGCCATTCGGGCCATCGCGTCTGCCCGGCCATTCAATCATGGGCTGATCCAATTCTTCCTGTCATCCCAACTCCTCTGCCTTCTCCCCATA
This sequence comes from Hypanus sabinus, assembly GCF_030144855.1. Taxonomy (NCBI): domain Eukaryota; kingdom Metazoa; phylum Chordata; class Chondrichthyes; order Myliobatiformes; family Dasyatidae; genus Hypanus; species Hypanus sabinus. Next base: position 355,561 of record NW_026781250.1, on the reverse strand, counting down.
CCCCTTGCTTTCGGGGCAAATCAAGAGCCTATCTCTCTCTGCGTTAAATGCACCCAATGTCTTGGCTTTCACAGCCGCTCGTGGCATCAAATTCCACAGATTTAACAGCCTCCGACGGAAGTAATTTCTCCGCATCTCAGTTCTAAAGGGACGTCCTTCAATCCGGAAGTGGTGCGCTCTTGTCCCAGAATCGCTGAACATTGGAAATAACATTTTCCATATCGAATCTTTTCAGGCCTTTCAACATTCGCTAACTCTTTATGAGATGCCCCCTCATCCTCCCGAACTCCAGGGAATAGAAGCCGAGCTGCGCGGTTTCCCTCAGACAGTAACGTTTTCATTTCTTGAATCTTCCTGGTGAATCTTCTCTGAAGCCTCTCCAATGTCAGCAGATCTTGTCTAAAACAAGGAGACCAAAATTGCGCACGATACTCTCAGTGTGGTGTCACGAGTGTCTTTTGGTGACTCAACATCACATCCCTGCTCTTATATTCTATACATCTACAAATTAATGTCAACATTTCCTTCGCGTTCTTCACCACCAACTCAACCTGGAGGTTAACCTTTAGGGTCTGTTGCACAATGACTCCCAAATCTGTTCTGACTCTGCATTTTGAATTCTCTCACTATCTAAATAATTGTCTGCTTGTTTATTTCATCCACCAATGTGCATGGCCATACATTTTCCAATATTGTATTGCATTTGCCACTTTTTTGCCCTTTCCCCTAAACTATCTAAGGCTCTCTGTTTCCTCAACGCTACCCGTTCCTTCACATACCGTTGTATCATCCTCAAATATTTCCACAAATCCATGTATCCCATGGTGCAAGTCATTGACAATCATCATAGAAATCTGCGGTCCCAACAGCGAGCCTTGTGGAGCTCCGCTGGTAACCGGAATCATATCCCTTTAGTCCCACACTCTCTTTTCTGCCGATCAGCCAATGCTATGGGGAGAGCGCAGTTTAGTGGGATATGTCAGGAGACAGACACGAAGCTTTGGGTAGAGAGAAAAGCAACAGGATTAATCTGGGCACTGCACAGGGCTGAGAGAAGGGTGTGGAATATTGGGATACATTTCGGAACAGTCATAAATCTGTTGGGAGACGATGGGACAATGGGGTTTGTTCGGAGACTGAAACTGATCTGAGGGGAGAGGGAGCGCCTGTTCATTTCGCATTGTTCTGCCCAGTCCCATTGAGATACACCTGGTCCATATCCCACCACATACCTTTCATCCATGTACCTGTTCAAGTTTTTTTTTTAAATGTTGATTGTGAGCCCGCATTTACCACTTCATCTGGCAGCCCACTCCAGACTCCCACCGCTCTCTGGGAGAAAAAGCCCCCACCCCAATGTTCCCCTTAAATTTTCCGCCTTCGTCCAATACACGTACTCTGCTTGTTTTTCTCCCCTAGCCTTACTTGAAAAGTCTGTTTATATTCATTCTATCTATAGCCATCATAATTTTATATACTTCTGCCAAGTCTCCCCTCGTTCTACAATTTCATCCTCATCACTTATATACATCATTGTCAGTAGCTCCCAGAGAAGTGGTCGAGGCAGATGAATTAGAAATCTGAAAATCGTGGGTGAATGACACCTGACGCTTCCAGAATGGCGTCACTATTGTGAACTCTGACCTGGTTGTGCAGGTGTTGGCATCCGTCCGGGTCCCGAGGCAATGGGAGGAACCTCGTCCTCATCCATGAAGGGGTCGACTCTCCGAAATTTCAGCTCCGTGTAGGTGGAGGTCAGGCTGTCTGGGAAAGAGAGTCGGACAGGCATATCAGGGAGAGAATCAGACAGGGTTAGCGAATGAGAGAGAAAGGGTAAGCAATGGTCAGAGGGGGCCTGAGAGAGAGCGGAACAAATGGTCTGGGGGAGAGAGAGGAGAATGAAGAGGTGTGTGAAAGCGATAGACAGGGACTTGGAGAGAGCCATGGGGCAATAGGCGGGAAAATACGACAGCAAAAGGGACAGAGAAAATGAGAAAGAGGAGAGATTGAGAGATGACGGGGAGGGGTGAGTGTGACGGGAGAGAGTGCCGAAAGACAGGAACAGTGAGAGTGAGAAACTCTCTCTCAGTTTCGCGAGACCGAGCGAAACAGTTGGTGATTGAAAACGGAGAGTGCAGAGAGCAATGGGAAAGGGATGGGAAAGAGAGAGAAGAGAAACTGAGAGATGAGCAAGAGCGAGGGGAGACAGCACTGGAGAAAGGGATATAGAGGTGGATAGGGTAGGGACTAGAGGAGGGCATGAAGGGCAGATGGGCGGCAAACCTAGGGGCAGTGGTAGTTAGAACGGGTATAGTTCGGGATGGGATGACAGTGAGAGGAAAGGGTGAAGATCAAGGGACAATGGGAGACAAAGGGGAACGATTTTGAGAGAGGGACAGGGTGATAAAAGGAGAGAGGATAAAGAGAGTAGATGGAGTGAGAGGAGGGGATACAAGGGAGAGGAAGGGTGTGAGGTTAGTAAAGTGAGAGAGTGGTTTAAATTTTATACTGTGCCCCCTACTCACCGTCTCTCCCACTGACCTCCCTCCTCACAACCCCGACAGATATGTCATAAACAGGTCCCAGTGGAATGCCATAGACACAGATCACATCACGAGAATAGAACAGGGTAAACCAGTCACAGAATGCTGAAAGTGCAGTTCAGGCAGTCCATAAGGGGCAAGGGCCACGGCGAGTTAAACTTTGAGGTCAAGAATACATCTTATGGGAATAGTGGACTGTTCAAATGTCTGATAACACTGGGGTAGAACCTGTATTTGAGCGTGGTGAAATGTGCTTTCGCATCTTCCAACGATAGGAGGTAATGGGGTGTAAGAGAATTATCCAGGCTGGCTGTCTGCTACAGCGGAAAGTGCAGAGCGAGTCCGTGGAGGTGAGGCTGATACCCCGGGTATGCTGAGATTTGTTCACGAATCTCTGCACTTCACACAGTTCACAGAGGGAGTAGTATCCCTCAAAGCCGAGCTGTATCGGGGACGTCACGTGATGACGTAGTGTCGAGACATGGAAATCCAGCTCTTCCGTAAAACATCAGTAAATTAATGTTTAAGTGAAGAAAAGTTTGTAAATACTTTTTAAAAGTTATTTATAAACTTCTCCGGATTGTTTCAAACTGTGTTTCAAAAACAGAAGACGAAGAAAACTATTACCTTGAAGACAACTCAAGTTGGAACAGAATCAAAGCCCGCCGCTACAAAAGAACAGCGTGCTCAAGGACATTTTACCTCTGGCGATACAGAACAGGAAACTGTGCTTGTTGGCAAGACCAACAAGAATTGCGCAAACGTGAAAGAAAGAGCATGCACAAATGCGAGCAAATTGAACTACAAATCCCAGATACGATTAAAACTGGAAGGAAAAGTGAATCTGCGGTCGATTCAGATTCTCTGGATAAATCAGACGAAGATGGAGGTAAAAGTTTTTATGGAAATATAGAAAAATGTTTGATGCAAATAATGTGTAAATTAGAAAAATTAAGCGTATTAAAAGCAATAAAATAATATGAAATATATCAAGATTGTATTTGACAAAATTATAAAAAGACAGGACAAAATGGATAAGAGAATTACAGACTTGGAAGTAACAACGGAAGACATTGTTGAAAGAATGAACAAAATGGAAGATAATATTTCTGCCTGGACAGCAGAAGTAAAACAGTTATTGCAAAAAGTGGATATGCCTGAAAAATTTAGCAGACGAAACAATATTAAGATTGTTGGACTTAAAGAAGATGTAGAAGAAGAAGATCCGCTATTTATTTTCAAAAATGGAGTACGGAAAACTTGGAAATGGAAGGATCCCAGTTAATTGAATTTGAAAGGACTCATCGATCCTTAAGATCAAAAATTCAAGTTGATCAAAATCCACGATCCATTTTGAGAAAATGCTTAAGATATCAAGATAAAGATCCTGAAGGTGGCTGCCCAACGTGCCAAAAAGAGAAACGAGCCATTGATGATAAAAGGGAAAGCAGTTTGTTTCTACCCTGATAGAAGTTTTAGCCTTTTGAAGAGAGTGAAGTAATTCAACCCAGCGGAAAATGTTTTATGGGAACAGGGTTTTAAATTCATAATGCATCATTCGGCAACACCGATCATTTTTTGGAGGATGGAAAAAGAAGATTTTTTTTACCGATTATCAAGACGCGGAAGAGTGCGCACAAAAACTCCCAAATATTCGCTAACTGCACTCAAAGGTTTCAAAGCGAATCAGATTAAAGATGAAGACAGGGAAAGTGAATGGAATTGATGGATATTTATGGACAGAAGAATATTTAAATTTATTTAAATTATATGATACATCTGTGAAAGGTAAAACATTTGAGAAATATTAATTGAGAGTAGTGATATTATTTTTTTCTTCTTTTATATGTATATATTTCTATGTTGCGGGGGAGCTGGGGGAGCTTCGGATCGATTGCTACGGGATTCTCTTGGTTATCATGGCGATTGTCATGACCCGTACAACAAAGGGGGGCAATGTTATGTTTTTTTTTTACCCACAACATTAGTAGGGGGGGTATATTGTTTTTTTTTATATAATCTACTTTTCTTCTATCTTTCTTTCTTTGCCTGGATGATCGATGGGGACACACATAGAAACACGAAGAATTTTAAAAAGACTCCCCAAGGTACCACGAATGTTGAAAGATTAGGTATTATTATAGATTGGAGTAACACAATTAAAAACATTGACTAATTTACTGAATTTTTAAAGTTTTAATGTTAATCGGCTTAATGGACCAGTGAAAAGAAAAATAATTTTAACATATGTTAAGAAAATGAAAATAGATATAGCTTTTTTTTTACAAGAAACACACTTAACAGAGATAGAACATCAGTAATTAAAAAGAGATTGGGTTGGAAATGTTATTGCGGCTTCATTTAACTCAAAGGCGAGAGGAGTTGCAATTTTGGTTAATAAAACTTTACCGATTAAAATACAAAATGTATTAATTGATTCGACGAGCAGAAATGGAATTATACATTGTCAATTCTTTTCAGAACTATGGACTCATGAATATTTATGCACCAAATGAAAATGATGTAAAATTTATACAAGAAGTCTTTTTGAATTTGGCTGACGCACATGACAAAATATTATTAGGTGGCGATTTTAACTTTTGTCTAGATCCAGTTTTAGATAGATCAACAAAGGTTGTTATAAATTCAAAAGCAGCAAAATTAACTTTATCATTGAGGAACGATTTAAATTTGATAGATATATGGAGAAGAATTAACCCAAAAGAAAGAGATTATTCATTTTATTCAAATAGACATAAAAGTTATTCAAGGATAGATTTTTTCCTATTAACAACGAAAATTCAAGACAGAGTGATAAATATGCAATATAAAGCGAGAATATTGTCAGATCATTCTCCTTTGAAAATGACGATGATAATGATAGATAAAGAGGAATCGATTTATAGATGGGGATTTAATTTAATATTATTAAAACATAAACATTGCGATTTTATGAAAAAGCAGACTCAGTTCTTTTAGATACAAATTCACATTCAGTTGATTATAATTTCATATTGTGGGAAGCAACGAAGGCATATTTAAGAGGCCAGATAATATTACACTTTTAAAGTTAAGAAAGAATATTTGATAGAAATTGATCAATTGGAAAAGGAGATTACAAAATTAGAAAAAGAATCTCAAAGATATATGACAGAAGAAAAACGAAGACGGATTGTTATCAAGAAGTTACAGATGCTGGGAAAGTCCAGTACCAGAGGGGATGTTTTGAAATTAAGGGGTAGGTCATTTCGGACAGAGTTAAGGAAACACTTCTTCTCCCAGAGAGTTGTGGGGGTCTGGAATACACTGCCTCAGAAGGCAATGTAGGCCAGTTCTCCGGATGTTTTAATGAAGGAGCTAGATAGGTATCTCTATGTATAGGGGAATCGAGGGAAATGGGGACAAGGCAGTATTGATAGTAGATGATCAGCCATGATCTCAGAATGGCGGTGCAGGCTCGAAGGGCCAAAAAGTCTACTTCTGCACCTATTGTCTATTGCATATTGTCTATTGAATGCCACTAAACTGCTTCAATTTCACTCCTCTCTCATGCTCTCTCCTTTTTCCTCTACTCCCTCTCTTTCTACTGCCTTTCTACCACACGGCCCTCTTCACGAAGCCTTCTCTTTCTATCTCCCCATCGTCTCTACCCACCTTCTCCCTTCCCATTCTCTCCCGCTCATAGTGAAAGTTCACTGGACTGAAATGTGACCGAGCCGTCTCTACCGTTTCCGTGAATGGCGCCACTCACTGGACAGTGGGGATTAGTTATTTCATCCACAGTAAGTGAGCGGGGAGGAGAAACGAAACGGGGGCTTCGGAGATGGGGGTGAGGGTAGTGGATAAAGGGTGGCGATGCGGAAGGAGATGAGTAGTGTCTGTGTCTAGATGAGAGAGAGAGAAAGAGAGAGAGAGAGAGAGAGAGAGAGAGAGAGAGAGAGAGAGAGAGAGAGAGAGAGAGAGAGAGAGAGAGAGAGAGAGAGAGAGAGAGAGAGATGAGAGAGAGAGAGAGAGAGAGAGAGAGAGAGAGGAGAGAGAGAGAGAGAGAGAGAGAGAGAGAGAGAGAGAGAGAGAGAGAGAGAGAGAGAGAGAGAGAGAGAGAGAGAGAGGAGAGAGAGAGAGAGCGTCTAAGTCTGACTGCGGGAGTGAGTGTGGGATCTGGCCGAGATAGTTTCAATCTGTGTCTGACTCCTAGATTCTGTCATGCGACGGTGTAGAGCGAGGTACACTCTGTGTCTGAATCAGCAGTACGTGATGGGACGGTGTGGATGAAGCTTCACTGTGTGTCTGACTCCAGAGTGTCTAATGGGATCGTAGAGAGAGAGAGCGTCTGTTTCTGAATCAGTGAGTGACTGTGCAGAGAGAAGTTCACTCTGTGTGACACAGGATATGGTGACTGGATGTTTTCGAGGGAGTCTGACCCGTGAGGTGTGCCATGGGTGGGGGTGGGCCGAACTACTCTTTGTGTGAGAAGACAGGAAGGAGTGATGGGGGGGGGGGTTCAGACAGAGCTACACTCTGTGACTCGCCAGGGAGTGTGTTGTAAGGAGGGGGATTCACTTTTTCTTAGACTCGGGAGTATCTGATGGTACCGAGTGGAGCCAGCTTCCCTCTGTGTCTGAAACTTTGCTGTGTGGTGTGTTGAGAAGCTCTGGAGGGAGAATCACTCCCCCTCTGACATTTATCGTGTGTGCTGAGGGAGTTTCTTTCCGTGTCTGACTGCTGGAGTGTGTGATGTGGCCGGGGAGAGAGGGAGTCACACTCTGCCTAACCAAGGCTGTGTGTTATTGGAATTGGTGGAGGTTACTAATTTCTGATCTCTGAACAAGGGAGTGTGTGATGAGACAGTGTGGTACGATGTTCACTCTGTGTCTTATCCACGGGAGTGTGTCGTGGATGGACTGCTGGGAACTTCACTCTTCCTGATCCTTGTTAATGTCCGATTGGATGGTGTGGGGGGAGTGTGGGGGTATTCACTCTGTGCCTGACCTCAGGTGTGCGTGATGAGATACACTCTGTGTGACACACCACGTGTGTGTGACGGGACAGTCTGAACTGAGTTTCACTCTGAGTCTCACTGTTCCTTGTTCCTGATTTCCAGAGCAAACGTGTTCCAAGGAATGGGTCACAAATAATGACAGGTGTTATTACGTCTCGACGTTTGAAGCTTCTTTCCCCAGAGCGATGCAAGAATGTTCAAACCGTGATTCAAGGCTGCTCGAAATCAATTCAAGTGATGAAACGGTATGTATCACAGCACGAGCAAATCCTACAGTAACACAGGAATCATCACAAAATCCCGGGATCAGACACCGAGTGAATCTCCATCCATACCGTCCCATCACACGCTGCCGGGGCCAGACACAGATTGAATCTCCCTCCACACCGTCCCATCACACACTTCCAGTGTCAGGCACAAGAGGGAATCTCCCTCCACACCGTACCATCACACACTCCCGGGGTAAATAACAGAGTGAATCCGCCTCCAAACCGTCCCATCACAGAATCCCAGGGTCAGACACAGAGTGAATCCCCCTCCACACCGTCCCATCACACACTCCCATGGTCAGACACAGAGTGAATCTCCCTCCACACCGTCCCATCACACACTCCCATGGTCAGACACAGAGTGATTCTCCCACCATACCATCCCATCACACACTTCCGGGGTCAGGCACAGAGTGAATCTCCCTCCACACCATCCCATCACACACGCCCCGGACCAGACACAGAGTGAATACCCACCATACACTCCCAGCACACTCTCACGGTGTCTAATGCAGAGTGAAGTTCCTTCCACACCGTCCCCGCACACACTCTCGGGGTCAGACACAGAATGCACACCGCCCCATCACACTTTCCCTTTGTCATCAACAGAGTGAAGCTCCGTAAATATTTTTCAATTTTTGGCAATAATGAAATAAATTTTATTTTCCAGAGCCTTGTATCCCACAAACTTTTGTACCGAAACCTTGCACACTGGATTGGAAAATGCGAAAACGGGTGAGATTTGTACTGATACATGGGGTAAGAGTTTGACTTTGACCTAGTCCTGACGGGACAAAATGGGATTAGTTTACGATTAAACTGTACGAGGTTGTCGGGAGCGTGTGGTACAATGGAACGTTTTTTGGCCGACACGTGTCTGTCGGGGAAGGACAGGGCAGTGGAAATAGTTCGGAAACTGTTAGGTGTCAGTGGGGAGAGTTCAATACACAGAAATTATTTCATTCTTGTAGTGTCGCATGATTTTGGAGATAGTCGCCGGGCAACAGTGGAGAAGGAGCAACAGTGGGATTAGTTTGGTGAATTACATGGCTCTGAGGGGCGAGAGTAGGACAACTGGATGAGTTTGGAGATCGATACAGGGCGGTGGTCACACAGTGGGTTAATGGGATTAGTTTGCGAACTGAGGCAATGGTGTGGGAGAGAGGGTGCCAGTGGTATAATTCTGGAGGCAAACGAGAGGCTGTGGGGAGAGCGCGGTGTAGTGGCACATGTCGGGAGACAGACACGAAGCTCTGGATAGAGGGAGGGGCAACAGGATTCATTTGGAACCGAAACAGGGCTGACAGATATAACTCTGTGGGGGGACGGTGGGACAGTGGGGTTTGTTCGTGGTCTGAAACAGATCAGAGGGGAGAGGGTTGGTCTGTTCGATTCGTATGATGACTGACAGAGGACTGGGGTGAGAAAGCGATTCGGTGGGATTAGTTTGGGAGACACAGGGCTGTGGGGAGACATTGGGACCGTGGTATCTGTCTGCATGCTGACACATGACGTTGGGGAGGGAGTGGTTGAGTGGGATGAGTTGTGGGTGTGACGCAGGAGAGAGCGATTTCATAGATTATCTTGGGGACGGTCTCGGCTCGGGTTCTCTGCTGGAGCTGTTTTGTCTCTGTTGAAATTGTTTAACCCTCTTCGATAGGACTGTTGGCTTGGCCCTCCTGTACAATGTGTCCCCGGGGACGTCCGTCTGCAGAGACTGCGGACCACGCGTAGGGAGTTACCCTTGTGATAGTGATCGGCGTTTCATCTGCGAGAAGTCGGCACCTTTGCTACCGGATATTCCTGAGAGATCCAGGGTCTCTGTCAACAGCCAGTGGAGTCGACATGTATCTATTGAATTCCCGGACATTCTCCTCCTTCTGTCTCCTTCACTCTCACTAATAAATTCTTTCAAATTTGCTCCCCACACTCCAACTGCCTCCTCCTCTTATCTCAAGCATAATCTCTCCACGAGACACGACAAACCCCTCCTGCCGGCTATCTCCTATTCCCCGCGTCCCGCTCTTCCGAGCTCCCTCTACCTTTCTCTCTGCCCCTCAGCTCCCCTTATTCCCTCGAACCTACTCCGCCCGCTCTTTCTCTACATCATCTGCATATATCTTACCCCTCTCTTCCCTTCCCCCCTCATGAACTCTCTACCTCCATTCCCCGTTCTCCCTAAAACCTCCGTCTCTCTTTCTGCTTTCCACACACTCTCATCTCAATCCTGTGCCGTTGTTGCTCGACAACCCAACCCTGGATAAATGGCTATGCCTATTTCCTCTGTCTCTGCCCCTCTTGGGTTTAAGGAAATCTGTAAATTTACAACTACTCTACAGGAAATAGTCCCAACGTTCCCTCCCTCCCTCCATAACTCAGTCCTCCGAGTTTCGGTCACATCCCTGGAGAACTCCCTGTACATTCTGTCCAGTTCACTGACATTTTTCCTGAAGCAGGGCGGCCACACCGCTATTTGATTTATTATCTGTAACTTATAAAACCTGGAATTTGTTGTGTTGCAGCATCGATACGGCGCAAAGATGTAGAATCAATGTAAATTACCAAAAAAAAAGTTAATGAAAGACCTGAAAAATGTGGGGGTGGTGCACATGCGTTCGAAACCGTGGTGCTGGAGGGGAAGGAGGTGTTTCCGAATCCTTGAGTGTTCAGGCTTCTGTTCCTCTTCCCCGATGGTGGTATTGAGCAGGGAGAATCTCCCGGGGTGAGGGGCCTCACTGATGGATGCTCCCTTCTCGAGGCATCGCATCTTGAAGATGTCCCCAATGCTGGGGAAGGTGGTGCATTTGACGCTGGTTGAGTCTACACCCCTCTGCAGCCTCCGGTGACCCTGTCCCTTGCGGCCTCCACACCAGGCGGACATGCTCCAAGTCAGAATGCTCCCAACGTTAATCTGTAGACAATTCCTGGTCTTCAGTGAAAGGTCAAATATTCTCAATCTCCTGGCGTTGTAACGCCTTCTGTAATGGGAGAGATATGGGAGGTGGTGAAGGTAAGTGTGGAGTATGGTCCAGAATATACTCAGACTCAGACTCGAAATAAACAAGACGACAGTGACGAAAATCCAAAGATTAAATCACAATCTGTACCATTAAAACTACTACTACAGCACAAGCCCTTTAATTACTGCCGGGCAATCATTGGCAGTCACACCCTTAAAAGGACAGTGACAGCTAACCATTCTCCGGGGAATGGAGGTTCCGAATCCTGGACGCCCAGTGTCGATCCTCTGAGATGCCGACTCTCAGCAACACAGGAACTTCAAATGCGATCATACGGTTGAGAGGCAGAATTAAGCTCTTTGCCCCATCGGGTCTGCTCCGCCATTTCATGATGGCCGATCCATTTCCCTCTCAGCCCCAATCTCCCGCCGTCTCCCTGTATCCCGACATGGCATGACTAATCAAGATTCTCTCTGCCTCTCCTTTAAATAACAGGCCTTAACTTTCGCAGCCTGCTGTGGCAACAGATTCCATAGCTTCATCCCAGAAAGGCGAACGAAACTCTCCTCAGCTGCGTTTTAAAATGACGGCCCGCTATTCCAGGTGGGCCCACTGGCTTTAGACTCTCCCACCGTAGGGAAACTTCTCTCCACATCTGTTTTAGCGAGGCCTTTAAGCATTTGATCGGTTTCAACAACACTAACCACCACCCTCCCACCTCCCACCACCCCACCATTCTTCAGAGCTCCAGCCATAAAACGCCCTTAATTTGATAAACTTATCAATCCGGAGCGATTTCCGTGAACTTCCTTTCAACCCTTTCCAATACAAAGGCATCCGGCCGGATGAGGTAAAGGACCCGGAACTGCTTACGATCTTCGTTGAGACCTCACCAGTGCTTTATAAAGCCTCAACTTTACATCCCTGCTGTTCTATTCTACATGAATGCTGCATTGCATTTGGCTTCCTCGCCACCGACTCCGCCTGCAAATTCATCTTCAGGGAATCCAGCACAGGGACTCCCAAGTCTTTTTGTAGCTCAGGTGTTTGAATTCTCTCCCCGTTTATAGAACAGTCTGTGCCATTATTTTCTCCACCAAAGTGCATGACCATACACATCCCGGCACTGTGATCCATCCGCCGCTTCTTTCCCCATTCTCTCAATCTCTCTGGAACATTCTGTAGCCTCTCTGCTTCCTCAACACTATCTGTAGATCGGGGATTTCACTGCCGATCTGCACTGACTGAGGTTTCCCGATGAGGAGGACAGCTGCCCGGTGTTGTATTGTCCAGGTGGTCCAGTGATCAGTGGGGAGCGAACAGGGTCGTATCGGATGTAGACCTATTGTGCTCATCGTCAGGGTGCAGCGCGTCCACGTCCTTGCTGGAGAAGAGTTTAACTCTGGGTGTGACCCGACTCTCAAAGCGCTTAATCACAGCAGTTGTGAGTGTCACTGGGCGAGTGTAGTTGAGGAAGCTCACCCTACTCTTCTCGGGCATGGTGTGATTGTTGGCATTTTCAAGTGGGGGTGGGTAAATGCGTCTGCAGCAGTGAGAGATTGAAGATATCCTCGGCAACTCCAGTCCACTCTACAGTCCTCCCCGTCTCCGCCACCGTGTCCCGCATCTACACCCCTCCCGTCTCCGTCACCTTATCCCTCATCTACACCCCTCCCGTCTCCGTCACCTTATCCCCCATCTACACCCCTCCCCGCCCCTTCAATCGAAACGAATTGACTTTATTACTTCCATACTTCATATACATGAGAAGTAAAAATGTTTATGTTATGTCTAAATGTGGAATGTGCATTTTATAGCAATTTGTAATAAACATTGTGTACAACAGAACAGTGAATATAACTTAGAAATTCTGTTGTATCAGCGTGAATGAATCAGTCTGACGGCCTGACGGAAGACGCTCTCACGGAGCATGTTGGTCCTGTGTTTTTTTTTTTTTTGCTGTGCTACACGTTCTCGGATGGTAGCAGCTGGAACAGTTGGTTGTTGGGTTGACTCGGGTCCCCGATAATCCTTCATGCCCCTTTTACTCACCTGTCTCTGTAAATGTTCTGAATCCTGGGCAGTTGACATCTACAGATGCGCTGGGCTGTCCACACCGCTCTCTGAAGAGTCCTGTGATTGAGGGGATAAGGTTCCCATACCAGTCAGTGATGTATCCACTCAGGATGCTCCCTGTTGTGTCTCTGTGGAAAGTTCTAATGTTTTGATGACCCATACGAAACATTGTCTACTGTCTGAGGTGTAAGAGGCGCTGTTGTGCATTTTTCACCGCACAGCCGCTATGTACAGTCCGCATTAGGTCCTCGGTGATGGAAATGCCGAGGAACGTAAAGCTGGTCACCTCTCAACCGCAATTCCATTGGTGTCAATAGAGCTCAGCCTGTCTCCAGTCCGCTATAGTCCACAAACAGCCCCTATGTTTTTGCGACATTGTGGGATCTACACCCCTCCCCTTCTCAGGCATGCTCTCCCTCCCCGATGCCCAGTTCCCGTTTCCGGCCTCATCACCAGCAGCCCCAACGTCTCCGTAACTAACCACTCGCATCCAAACGCTTCCCGCTCTGTGATCACAGGGAATTGTGGGGAGAATAGGGGGGAGCTGACGTCCCGTGTTACACTTCCTCCTCACCATCTGATATCGATCTCTCGGGCTGAGCTTCTCTGCGTTTCCATGTGGACAGACCGGTCGTGTGGTTCAAAACGGTTTCCTGTCAGTAACTGCACCTCACCACATCTTCAGTGCCCTCACTCTCCCCCTTTTCCTTCTGCGCTGCTTCCGGTCACACACACATACCATCTCTGAAACAGACACAGAATGCAAGACTACAGGAACGCAGAAGTGCTGGGGATTGGTGAGAGGAGAGAGTGGTCAGAGAGAAAGGGATTCGCAGAGTTTCTGACCCCGTTACCGTATTATGGCAGAGAGCGAAGGGAACTTCACTGGGGGTCTGGCCCACGGATTGTGTGATTGGACGGTGCGGACGAAGCGCCACCTGGTGCCTGGCCGTTGAAGTGTGTGATGGGACGGTGTGGAGGGAGATTCACTCTGTGTCTGACCCCGGGAGTGTGTGATGGGACGTTGTGGAGGTCGATTCACTCTGTGTCTGACCCCAGGAGTGTGTGATGGGTCGGTGTGCAGGGAGGTGCACACTGGATTTGACCCTATTAAATATGTGATATTTCAGGGTGTAGGGAGCTTAACACTGTGTCCGAAACCGGGAGCGTATGATGGGGCCGTCTTGAGGAGCGTCACTCTGTCTCTGACCCCGGGAGGTGTGTTCGAGCTGTCAGATTTCCGTCAGGAGACAATTCTGTGGGATTGGGAGAGAGAGGGAAGAGAAAGGTGTGTTGAATGGATAGGGGAGAAAGGAAGAGGGGAGATATTCCGAGACGGCCCAGTGAGGAGTGCAGTGAGGTGGAAAGGCAGAGGGATAGAGAGAGTAGAGAGACGGAACGAGCTGCGGAGGGAGAGAAAAGGACAATCAACGTGATAGCAGGCGTTAGAGAGAGGTCACGGAGATATAGGGAGAGGTAGATGGTTGAAAAAGTTATATAGGGACAGTGAGAAACACAAGGGTGTGGGATGGAGGGAGAGGGAGTAGAGAAGGAGGGGTGGTTGTTGAAAACACTTCTGAATTTCTCTGTAGCTCCAGCTTCGTATGGCATGACTCTGTTTTTCCGTTTGCTTTGCTCCTTCCCGCTGTCTGCTGGGCTGACGTCACTACTGTTTATTTTTGTTGTTGCTGTCTTGACGAAGGGCCAGTCCGGGTAGCCGCTCGCCTTCAAGGCTTCTGTCAAATACCTGCGCTCCCTGACTTTAGCTGTAATATTGATGGGGTTCCACTCGGCCCGGTGATGTCATGTTCTGATAACCCACAATTATGTTCTAATGGGTGATCAGAGTCAAACCGTAGATGGTGATCTGTCTGTGTTGGTTTCCTGTGAACTTCAATATCCAGATGTCCATTTCCTTGGATAAGGACTCCACAGTCTAAAAAAGGCAGTCCATTGTTCTCGACGCGTCCGATGTAGATTTAACGTTTTCATCCACCGAGCTGATGTGTTCTGTGAAGGCTTTTGCGTCATGGAATTTGAGGTTAACCCTATAACAATAACAGCACAGAAACAGGCCATCTCGTTCCTTCTAGTCCGTGCCGAACACTTAATCTCACCTAAACCAACGACCTGCACTCAGCCCATAACCCTCCATTCCTTTCCTGTCCATGTAACTATTGATTTTTTTATGACTAGCACCACCATCTTCATCTACCACTTCTACTGGAATCTCGCTCCACGGAGCTACCACTCTCTGAGTAAAGAAATTCCCCCTCGTGTTACCCCTAAACTTTTGCCCCCTAACTCTCAGCTCATGTCCTCTTGTTTGAATCCCCGCTACTCTCAATGGAAAAAGCCTAACCACATCAACTGTATCCCCCTCATAAATTTAAATACCTCTATCAAGTCCGTCCCCCCCTCAACCTTCTTCTCTCCAAAGAGTAAATTCCTAACTTATTCAACCTTTCCCTGTAACATAGGTGCAGAAACCCAGGTAACATTCTAGTAAATCTCGTTACTAACTATATTTTGTTGACATCTTTCCTATAATTCGGTGACACAACTGTAACAACAGTCGAAATGGATTCTCTCTATTATAGACACACATCCATCCGTGATTCCCTCCAATTCCACCTCCTTGCGCCTGTCCTCTCTCTACTCCCCTCCCTCCCCACCCCCCTCGCTTAAATTATTTCCTCTCTCTCCCGCTTATTCGAGAACTCTCCGCCTCCATCGTCATTCTCTCTACTTCATTCCTCCCTTCCATGAGCCCCTTTTCACCCTTCCCGCTCTCCCTCTCGTCCCCCTTCTCCTCTCCGTTCCTCACATTCCATCTCTCACTCTCTGTTTTCCCAGTTTGCTCGCCTTCTCCTTACTCCCTCTGAGTCCCTCTCTAAGTCTTCCTAACCGTACGATTGTCGTCTCCATCTCTTATTTTCCCAGGTCACGCCTCACACTCCCACTTCTCTCTTTCTCTCTAACCAGACTGCAACCTGTTAGCCAGTTCTCTCTCTCCAGCAACACCAAACTATCTAACTCCCCCCTACCTCCCCACTCTCACTATTCATTGCCCCGCCACCTTCGACTCACTCGATCACGCTCCCAAACATCCTCAATTTCTCTCCTCCCCCGGTCTCTTTATCAGCTGCTCATCCGATATTTGTGTCGTTCTGATTCCCTTATCAACGCAGGCTTCCTCTGACAACGGTTACTTCCACACACTGAGCTCAGAGACGCAGAGAATCCTCGACAGGACGACTGAGCGATGCATACATGAATGCAAAGGTCGCCAAGCTAGAATCACGGACTCCTTCCAGAGGTGAGCGGGGCAGAATGATGAAGGGAGAGAGCTCCATTACATGCCTGATCACGGGTGCGTTTGATCGGACAGGTGGAGGGAGTTTCGCTAACCTCTCTGAATTCTGGAGTGTTTGCTGGAACGGTGTGGAGGAAGCATTATTCTGTGTCGGACCCCGAAAGTGTGTGATAAGATGGTGTGGAGTGAGATTCACTGTGTGTCTGACCCCGGGAGTGTGTAATGGGACGGACTGGAGGGAGAGGCAATCTGTGTCTGACCCCGGGATTGTGATGACACGGTCTGGAGGGAGATTCACTCTGTGTCTGACCCCGGGCGTGTGGGATCTGAGGGTGTGGAGGGTGATTCTCTCTGTGTATGACCTCAGGTGTTTATGATGGGACGGTGTGGAGGGAGATTCACTCTGTGCATGACCCCCCTGAGTGTGTGATAGGACGGTGTGGAGGGAGATTCACTCTGTGTCTGACCCCGGGAGTGTTTGATGGGACCGTGTAGAGGTATAATCACTCTGAGTCTGATACCGGGAGTGTGTGATGGGACGGTGTGGAGTGAGACCCACTCTGTGTCTGACCCCGGGAGTGTTTGATTGGACCGTGCAGAGGAAAAATCTGTGTCTGACCCCGGGAGTGTTTGATGGGACCGTGTAGAGGAAAAATCACTCTGTGTCTGAACCCGGGAGTGTTTGATGGGACCGTGTAGAGGAATAATCACTCTGTGTCTGACCCCGGGATTGTTTGATGGGAACGTGTAGAGGAATAATCACTCTGTGTCTGACCCACGCAGTGTTTGATGGTACAGTGTAGAGGAATAATCACCCTGTGTCTGACCCCGGGAGCGTATGATGGGACGGTGTGGATATAAATTCACTCTGTGTCTGACCCCGGGAGTGTTTGTTCGGACAGTGTAGAGGAATAATCACTCTGTGTCTGACCCCGGGAGTGTTTGTTGGGACAGTGTAGAGGAATAATCACTCTGTGTCTGACCCCGGGGGAGTGTGATGGGACGGTGTGGAAGGAGATTCACACTGTGTCTGACACCGGGAGTGTTTCTTGGGACAGTGTAGAGGAATAATCTCTCTGAGCATGATACAGGGAGTGTGTGATGGGACGGTGTGGAGGGAGACTCACTCTGTGTCTGACCCCGGGAGTGTTTGATGGGACCGTGTAGAGGAATAATCACTCTGAGCATGATACCGGGAGTGTGTGATGGGACGGTGTGGAGGGAGACTCACTCTGTGTCTGACCCCGTGAGTGTTTGATGGGACCGTGCAGAGGAAAAATCACTCTGTGTCTGACCCCGGGAGTGTTTGTTGGGACAGTGTAGAGGAATAATCACTCTGTGTCTCACCCCGGGAGAGTGTGATGGGACGGTGTGGAAGGAGATTCACACTGTGTCTGACACCGGGAGTGTTTGTTGGGACCGTGTAGAGGAATGATCACTCTGTGTCTGACCCCGGGAGTGTTTGATGGGACCGTGTAGAGGAATAATCACTCTGTGTCTGACCCCGGGAGTGTTTGATGGGTCCGTGTAGAGGAATAATCACTGTATGTCTGACACACGGAGTGTTTGATGGTACAGTGTAGAGGAATAATCACTGTGTGTCTGACCCCGTGAGTGTATGATGGGACGGTGTGGATATAAATTCACTCTGTGTCTGACCCCGGGAGTGTTTGTTGGGACAGTGTAGAGGAATAATCACTCTGTGTCTGACCCCGGGGGAGTGTGATGGGACGGTGTGGAAGGAGATTCACACTGTGTCTGACACCGGGAGTGTTTCTTGGGACCGTGTAGAGGAATTATCTCTCTGTGTCTGACACCGGGAGTGTGTGATGGGACGGTGTGGAGGGAGACTCACTCTGTGTCTGATCCCGGGAGTGCTTGATGGGACCGTGCAGAGGAAAAATCACTCAGTGTCTGACCCCGGGAGTGTTTGATGGGACCGTGTTGAGGAATAATCACTCTGTGTCTGACCCCGGGAGTGTTTGATGGGACCGTGTAGAGGAAAAATCACTCTGTGTCTGACCCCGGGAGTGTTTGATGGGACCGTGTAGAGCAATAATCACTCTGTGTCTGACCCAGGGAGTGTTTGATGGGATCGTGTAGAGGAATAATCACTCTGTGTCTGACCCACGGAGTGTTTGATGGTACAGTGTAGAGGAATAATCACCCTGTGTCTGACCCCGGAAGCGTATGATGGGACTGTGTGGATATAAATTCACTCTGTGTCTGACCCCGGGAGTGTTTGATGGGACCGTGTAGAGGAATAATCACTCTGTGTCTGACCCCGGGAGTGTTTGATGGGACCGTGTAGGGGAATAATCACTCTGGGTCTGACCCCGGGTGTGTTTGATGGGATCGTGTAGAGGAATAATCACTCTGTGTCTGACCCACGGAGTGTTTGATGGTACAGTGTAGAGGAATAATCACGCTGTGTCTGACCCCGGAAGCGTATGATGGGACGGTGTGGATATAAATTCACTCTGTGTCTGACCCCGGGAGTGTTTGATGGGACCGTGTAGAGGAATAATCCCTCTGTGTCTGACCCCGGGAGTGTTTGATGGGTCCGTGTAGAGGAATAATCACTGTATTTCTGACACACGGAGTGTTTGATGGTACAGTGTAGAGGAATAATCACTCTGTGTCTGACCCCGTCAGTGTATGATGGGACGGTGTGGATATAAATTCACTCTGTGTCTGACCCCGGGAGTGTTTGATGGGACCGTGTAGAGGAATAATCACTCTGTGTCTGACCCCGGGAGTGTTTGATGGGTCCGTGTAGAGGAATACTCACTGTATGTCTGACACACGGAGTGTTTGATGGTACAGTGTAGAGGAATAATCACTGTGTGTCTGACCCCGGGAGTGTATGATGGGACGGTGTGGATATAAATTCACTCTGTGTCTGACCCCGGGAGTGTTTGTTGGGACAGTGTAGAGGAATAATCACTCTGTGTCTGACCCCGGGGGAGTGTGATGGGACGGTGTGGAAGGAGATTCACACTGTGTCTGACACCGGGAGTGTTTCTTGGGACCGTGTAGAGGAATTATCTCTCTGTGTCTGACACCGGGAGTGTGTGATGGGACGGTGTGGAAGGAGATTCACACTGTGTCTGACACCGGGAGTGTTTGTTGGGACCGTGTAGAGGAATAATCACTCTGTGCCTGACCCCGGGAGTGTTTGATGGGACAGTGTAGAGGAATAATCTCTCTGTGTCTGACCCCGGGAGTGTTTGATGGGACCGTGTAGAGGAATAATCACTCTGTCTCTGACCACGGGAGTGTGTGATGGGACGGTGTGGAGGGAGATTCACTCTGTGTCTGACAACGGGAGAATATGATGGGACAGTGTGGATATAAATTCACTCTGTGTCTGACCCCGGGAGTGTTTGATGGGATCGTGTAGAGGAATAATCACTCTGTGTCTGACCCAAGGAGTGTTTGATGGTACAGTGTAGAGGAATAATCACCCTGTGTCTGACCCCGGGAGCGTATGATGGGACGGCGTGGATATAAATTCACTCTGTGTCTGACCCCGGGAGTGTATGATGGGACCGTGTAGAGGAATGATCACTCTGTGACTGACTCCGGGAGTGTTTGATGGGACCGTGTAGAGGAATAATCACTCTGTGTCTGACCCCGGGAGAGTGTGATGGGACGGTGTGGAAGGAGATTCACACTGTGTCTGACATCGGGAGTGTTTGTTGGGACCGTGTAGAGGAATGATCACTCTGTGACTGACCCCGGGAGTGTTAGATGGGACCGTGTAGAGGAATAATCACTCTGTGTCTGACCCCGGGAGAGTGTGATGGGACGGTGTGGAAGGAGATTCACACTGTGTCTGACATCGGGAGTGTTTGTTGGGACCGTGTAGAGGAATAATCACTCTGTGTCTGACCCCGGGAGTGTTTGATGGGACAGTGTAGAGGAATAATCTCTCTGTGTCTGACCCCGGGAGTGTTTGATGGGACCGTGTAGAGGAATAATCACTCTGTCTCTGACCACGGGAATCTGTGATGGGACGGTGTGGAGGGAGATTCACTCTGTGTCTGACCCCGGGAGTGTTTGATGGGACCGTGTAGAGGAATAATCACTCTGAGCATGATACCGGGAGTGTGTGATGGGACGGTGTGGAGGGAGACTCACTCTGTGTCTGACCCGGTGAGTGTTTGATGGGAACGTGCAGAGGAAAAATCACTCTGTGTCTGACCCCGGGAGTGTTTGCTGGGACAGTGTAGAGGAATAATCACTCTGTGTCTGACCCCGGGAGAGTGTGATGGGACGGTGTGGAAGGAGATTCACACTGTGTCTGACACCGGGAGTGTTTGTTGGGACCGTGTAGAGGAATGATCACTCTGTGTCTGACCCCGGGAGTGTTTGATGGGACCGTGTAGAGGAATAATCACTCTGTTTCTGACCTCGGGAGTGTGTGATGGGACAGTGTAGAGGAATAATCACTGTGTGTCTGACCCACGGAGTGTTTGATGTTAACGTGTAGAGGAATAATCACTCTGTGTCTGACCACGGGAGTGTGTGATGGGACGGTGTGGAGGGAGAATAACTCTGTGTCTGACCCCGGGAGAGTATGATGGGACCGTGTAGATATAAATTCACTCTGTGTCTGACCCCGGGAGTGTTTGATGGGACCGTGTAGAGGTATAATCACTCTGAGTCTGATACCGGGAGTGTGTGATGGGACGGTGTGGAGTGAGACCCACTCTGTGTCTGACCCCGGGAGTGTTTGATTGGACCGTGCAGAGGAAAAATCTGTGTCTGACCCCGGGAGTGTTTGATGGGACCGTGTAGAGGAAAAATCACTCTGTGTCTGAACCCGGGAGTGTTTGATGGGACCGTGTAGAGGAATAATCACTCTGTGTCTGACCCCGGGATTGTTTGATGGGAACGTGTAGAGGAATAATCACTCTGTGTCTGACCCACGCAGTGTTTGATGGTACAGTGTAGAGGAATAATCACCCTGTGTATGACCCCGGGAGCGTATGATGGGACGGTGTGGATATAAATTCACTCTGTGTCTGACCCCGGGAGTGTTTGTTCGGACAGTGTAGAGGAATAATCACTCTGTGTCTGACCCCGGGAGTGTTTGTTGGGACAGTGTAGAGGAATAATCACTCTGTGTCTGACCCCGGGGGAGTGTGATGGGACGGTGTGGAAGGAGATTCACACTGTGTCTGACACCGGGAGTGTTTCTTGGGACAGTGTAGAGGAATAATCTCTCTGAGCATAATACAGGGAGTGTGTGATGGGACGGTGTGGAGGGAGACTCACTCTGTGTCTGACCCCGGGAGTGTTTGATGGGACCGTGTAGAGGAATAATCACTCTGAGCATGATACCGGGAGTGTGTGATGGGACGGTGTGGAGGGAGACTCACTCTGTGTCTGACCCCGTGAGTGTTTGATGGGACCGTGCAGAGGAAAAATCACTCTGTGTCTGACCCCGGGAGTGTTTGTTGGGACAGTGTAGAGGAATAATCACTCTGTGTCTGACCCCGGGAGAGTGTGATGGGACGGTGTGGAAGGAGATTCACACTGTGTCTGACACCGGGAGTGTTTGTTGGGACCGTGTAGAGGAATGATCACTCTGTGTCTGACCCCGGGAGTGTTTGATGGGACCGTGTAGAGGAATAATCTCTCTGTGTCTGACCCCGGGAGTGTTTGATGGGTCCGTGTAGAGGAATAATCACTGTATGTCTGACACACGGAGTGTTTGATGGTACAGTGTAGAGGAATAATCACTGTGTGTCTGACCCCGTGAGTGTATGATGGGACGGTGTGGATATAAATTCACTCTGTGTCTGACCCCGGGAGTGTGTGATGGGACAGTGTAGAGGAATAATCACTGTGTGTCTGACCCACGGAGTGTTTGATGTTAACGTGTAGAGGAATAATCGCTCTGTGTCTGACCCCCGGGAGTGTTTGATCGGACCGTGTAGAGGAATAATCACTCGGTCTCTGACCACGGGAGTGTGTGATGGGACGGTGCGTAGGGAGATTCACTCTTTGTCTGACCCAGGGAGTGTTTGATGGGACAGTGTAGAGGAATAATCACTCTGTGTCTGACCACGGGAGTGTGTGATGGGACGGTGTGGAGGGAGAATAACTCTGTGTCTGACCCCGGGAGAGTATGATGGGGCGGTGTAGATATAAATTCACTCTGTGTCTGACCCCGGGAGTGTTTGATGGGACCGTGTAGAGGTATAATCACTCTGAGTCTGATACCGGGAGTGTGTGATGGGACGGTGTGGAGTGAGACCCACTCTGTGTCTGACCCCGGGAGTGTTTGATTGGACCGTGCAGAGGAAAAATCTGTGTCTGACCCCGGGAGTGTTTGATGGGACCGTGTAGAGGAAAAATCACTCTGTGTCTGAACCCGGGAGTGTTTGATGGGACCGTGTAGAGGAATAATCACTCTGTGTCTGACCCCGGGATTGTTTGATGGGAACGTGTAGAGGAATAATCACTCTGTGTCTGACCCACGCAGTGTTTGATGGTACAGTGTAGAGGAATAATCACCCTGTGTCTGACCCCGGGAGCGTATGATGGGACGGTGTGGATATAAATTCACTCTGTGTCTGACCCCGGGAGTGTTTGTTCGGACAGTGTAGAGGAATAATCACTCTGTGTCTGACCCCGGGAGTGTTTGTTGGGACAGTGTAGAGGAATAATCACTCTGTGTCTGACCCCGGGGGAGTGTGATGGGACGGTGTGGAAGGAGATTCACACTGTGTCTGACACCGGGAGTGTTTCTTGGGACAGTGTAGAGGAATAATCTCTCTGAGCATGATACAGGGAGTGTGTGATGGGACGGTGTGGAGGGAGACTCACTCTGTGTCTGACCCCGGGAGTGTTTGATGGGACCGTGTAGAGGAATAATCACTCTGAGCATGATACCGGGAGTGTGTGATGGGACGGTGTGGAGGGAGACTCACTCTGTGTCTGACCCCGTGAGTGTTTGATGGGACCGTGCAGAGGAAAAATCACTCTGTGTCTGACCCCGGGAGTGTTTGTTGGGACAGTGTAGAGGAATAATCACTCTGTGTCTCACCCCGGGAGAGTGTGATGGGACGGTGTGGAAGGAGATTCACACTGTGTCTGACACCGGGAGTGTTTGTTGGGACCGTGTAGAGGAATGATCACTCTGTCTCTGACCACGGGAATCTGTGATGGGACGGTGTGGAGGGAGATTCACTCTGTGTCTGACCCCGGGAGTGTTTGATGGGACCGTGTAGAGGAATAATCACTCTGAGCATGATACCGGGAGTGTGTGATGGGACGGTGTGGAGGGAGACTCACTCTGTGTCTGACCCGGTGAGTGTTTGATGGGAACGTGCAGAGGAAAAATCACTCTGTGTCTGACCCCGGGAGTGTTTGCTGGGACAGTGTAGAGGAATAATCACTCTGTGTCTGACCCCGGGAGAGTGTGATGGGACGGTGTGGAAGGAGATTCACACTGTGTCTGACACCGGGAGTGTTTGTTGGGACCGTGTAGAGGAATGATCACTCTGTGTCTGACCCCGGGAGTGTTTGATGGGACCGTGTAGAGGAATAATCACTCTGTTTCTGACCTCGGGAGTGTGTGATGGGACAGTGTAGAGGAATAATCACTGTGTGTCTGACCCACGGAGTGTTTGATGTTAACGTGTAGAGGAATAATCACTCTGTGTCTGACCACGGGAGTGTGTGATGGGACGGTGTGGAGGGAGAATAACTCTGTGTCTGACCCCGGGAGAGTATGATGGGACCGTGTAGATATAAATTCACTCTGTGTCTGACCCCGGGAGTGTTTGATGGGACCGTGTAGAGGTATAATCACTCTGAGTCTGATACCGGGAGTGTGTGATGGGACGGTGTGGAGTGAGACCCACTCTGTGTCTGACCCCGGGAGTGTTTGATTGGACCGTGCAGAGGAAAAATCTGTGTCTGACCCCGGGAGTGTTTGATGGGACCGTGTAGAGGAAAAATCACTCTGTGTCTGAACCCGGGAGTGTTTGATGGGACCGTGTAGAGGAATAATCACTCTGTGTCTGACCCCGGGATTGTTTGATGGGAACGTGTAGAGGAATAATCACTCTGTGTCTGACCCACGCAGTGTTTGATGGTACAGTGTAGAGGAATAATCACCCTGTGTATGACCCCGGGAGCGTATGATGGGACGGTGTGGATATAAATTCACTCTGTGTCTGACCCCGGGAGTGTTTGTTCGGACAGTGTAGAGGAATAATCACTCTGTGTCTGACCCCGGGAGTGTTTGTTGGGACAGTGTAGAGGAATAATCACTCTGTGTCTGACCCCGGGGGAGTGTGATGGGACGGTGTGGAAGGAGATTCACACTGTGTCTGACACCGGGAGTGTTTCTTGGGACAGTGTAGAGGAATAATCTCTCTGAGCATAATACAGGGAGTGTGTGATGGGACGGTGTGGAGGGAGACTCACTCTGTGTCTGACCCCGGGAGTGTTTGATGGGACCGTGTAGAGGAATAATCACTCTGAGCATGATACCGGGAGTGTGTGATGGGACGGTGTGGAGGGAGACTCACTCTGTGTCTGACCCCGTGAGTGTTTGATGGGACCGTGCAGAGGAAAAATCACTCTGTGTCTGACCCCGGGAGTGTTTGTTGGGACAGTGTAGAGGAATAATCACTCTGTGTCTGACCCCGGGAGAGTGTGATGGGACGGTGTGGAAGGAGATTCACACTGTGTCTGACACCGGGAGTGTTTGTTGGGACCGTGTAGAGGAATGATCACTCTGTGTCTGACCCCGGGAGTGTTTGATGGGACCGTGTAGAGGAATAATCTCTCTGTGTCTGACCCCGGGAGTGTTTGATGGGTCCGTGTAGAGGAATAATCACTGTATGTCTGACACACGGAGTGTTTGATGGTACAGTGTAGAGGAATAATCACTGTGTGTCTGACCCCGTGAGTGTATGATGGGACGGTGTGGATATAAATTCACTCTGTGTCTGACCCCGGGAGTGTGTGATGGGACAGTGTAGAGGAATAATCACTGTGTGTCTGACCCACGGAGTGTTTGATGTTAACGTGTAGAGGAATAATCGCTCTGTGTCTGACCCCCGGGAGTGTTTGATCGGACCGTGTAGAGGAATAATCACTCGGTCTCTGACCACGGGAGTGTGTGATGGGACGGTGCGTAGGGAGATTCACTCTTTGTCTGACCCAGGGAGTGTTTGATGGGACAGTGTAGAGGAATAATCACTCTGTGTCTGACCACGGGAGTGTGTGATGGGACGGTGTGGAGGGAGAATAACTCTGTGTCTGACCCCGGGAGAGTATGATGGGGCGGTGTAGATATAAATTCACTCTGTGTCTGACCCCGGGAGTGTTTGATGGGACCGTGTAGAGGTATAATCACTCTGAGTCTGATACCGGGAGTGTGTGATGGGACGGTGTGGAGTGAGACCCACTCTGTGTCTGACCCCGGGAGTGTTTGATTGGACCGTGCAGAGGAAAAATCTGTGTCTGACCCCGGGAGTGTTTGATGGGACCGTGTAGAGGAAAAATCACTCTGTGTCTGAACCCGGGAGTGTTTGATGGGACCGTGTAGAGGAATAATCACTCTGTGTCTGACCCCGGGATTGTTTGATGGGAACGTGTAGAGGAATAATCACTCTGTGTCTGACCCACGCAGTGTTTGATGGTACAGTGTAGAGGAATAATCACCCTGTGTCTGACCCCGGGAGCGTATGATGGGACGGTGTGGATATAAATTCACTCTGTGTCTGACCCCGGGAGTGTTTGTTCGGACAGTGTAGAGGAATAATCACTCTGTGTCTGACCCCGGGAGTGTTTGTTGGGACAGTGTAGAGGAATAATCACTCTGTGTCTGACCCCGGGGGAGTGTGATGGGACGGTGTGGAAGGAGATTCACACTGTGTCTGACACCGGGAGTGTTTCTTGGGACAGTGTAGAGGAATAATCTCTCTGAGCATGATACAGGGAGTGTGTGATGGGACGGTGTGGAGGGAGACTCACTCTGTGTCTGACCCCGGGAGTGTTTGATGGGACCGTGTAGAGGAATAATCACTCTGAGCATGATACCGGGAGTGTGTGATGGGACGGTGTGGAGGGAGACTCACTCTGTGTCTGACCCCGTGAGTGTTTGATGGGACCGTGCAGAGGAAAAATCACTCTGTGTCTGACCCCGGGAGTGTTTGTTGGGACAGTGTAGAGGAATAATCACTCTGTGTCTGACCCCGGGAGAGTGTGATGGGACGGTGTGGAAGGAGATTCACACTGTGTCTGACACCGGGAGTGTTTGTTGGGACCGTGTAGAGGAATGATCACTCTGTGTCTGACACCGGGAGTGTTTGATGGGACCGTGTAGAGGAATAATCACTCTGTGTCTGACCCCGGGAGTGTTTGATGGGTCCGTGTAGAGGAATAATCACTGTATGTCTGACACACGGAGTGTTTGATGGTACAGTGTAGAGGAATAATCACTGTGTGTCTGACCCCGTGAGTGTATGATGGGACGGTGTGGATATAAATTCACTCTGTGTCTGACCCCGGGAGTGTTTGTTGGGACAGTGTAGAGGAATAATCACTCTGTGTCTGACCCCGGGGGAGTGTGATGGGACGGTGTGGAAGGAGATTCACACTGTGTCTGACACCGGGAGTGTTTCTTGGGACCGTGTAGAGGAATTATCTCTCTGTGTCTGACACCGGGAGTGTGTGATGGGACGGTGTGGAGGGAGACTCACTCTGTGTCTGATCCCGGGAGTGCTTGATGGGACCGTGCAGAGGAAAAATCACTCAGTGTCTGACCCCGGGAGTGTTTGATGGGACCGTGTTGAGGAATAATCACTCTGTGTCTGACCCCGGGAGTGTTTGATGGGACCGTGTAGAGGAAAAATCACTCTGTGTCTGACCCCGGGAGTGTTTGATGGGACCGTGTAGAGGAATAATCACTCTGTGTCTGACCCAGGGAGTGTTTGATGGGATCGTGTAGAGGAATAATCACTCTGTGTCTGACCCACGGAGTGTTTGATGGTACAGTGTAGAGGAATAATCACCCTGTGTCTGACCCCGGAAGCGTATGATGGGACGGTGTGGATATAAATTCACTCTGTGTCTGACCCCGGGAGTGTTTGATGGGACCGTGTAGAGGAATAATCACTCTGTGTCTGACCCCGGGAGTGTTTGATGGGACCGTGTAGGGGAATAATCACTCTGGGTCTGACCCCGGGTGTGTTTGATGGGATCGTGTAGAGGAATAATCACTCTGTGTCTGACCCACGGAGTGTTTGATGGTACAGTGTAGAGGAATAATCACGCTGTGTCTGACCCCGGAAGCGTATGATGGGACGGTGTGGATATAAATTCACTCTGTGTCTGACCCCGGGAGTGTTTGATGGGACCGTGTAGAGGAATAATCCCTCTGTGTCTGACCCCGGGAGTGTTTGATGGGTCCGTGTAGAGGAATAATCACTGTATTTCTGACACACGGAGTGTTTGATGGTACAGTGTAGAGGAATAATCACTCTGTGTCTGACCCCGTCAGTGTATGATGGGACGGTGTGGATATAAATTCACTCTGTGTCTGACCCCGGGAGTGTTTGATGGGACCGTGTAGAGGAATAATCACTCTGTGTCTGACCCCGGGAGTGTTTGATGGGTCCGTGTAGAGGAATAATCACTGTATGTCTGACACACGGAGTGTTTGATGGTACAGTGTAGAGGAATAATCACTGTGTGTCTGACCCCGGGAGTGTATGATGGGACGGTGTGGATATAAATTCACTCTGTGTCTGACCCCGGGAGTGTTTGTTGGGACAGTGTAGAGGAATAATCACTCTGTGTCTGACCCCGGGGGAGTGTGATGGGACGGTGTGGAAGGAGATTCACACTGTGTCTGACACCGGGAGTGTTTCTTGGGACCGTGTAGAGGAATTATCTCTCTGTGTCTGACACCGGGAGTGTGTGATGGGACGGTGTGGAGGGAGACTCACTCTGTGTCTGATCCCGGGAGTGCTTGATGGGACCGTGCAGAGGAAAAATCACTCAGTGTCTGACCCCGGGAGTGTTTGATGGGACCGTGTTGAGGAATAATCACTCTTGTGTCTGACCCCGGTAGTGTTTGATGGGACCGTGTAGAGGAAAAATCACTCTGTGTCTGACCCCTGGAGTGTTTGATGGGACCGTGTAGAGCAATAATCACTCTGTGTCTGACCCAGGGAGTGTTTGATGGGATCGTGTAGAGGAATAATCACTCTGTGTCTGACCCACGGAGTGTTTGAT
Source organism: Hypanus sabinus (assembly GCF_030144855.1). Classification (NCBI taxonomy): domain Eukaryota; kingdom Metazoa; phylum Chordata; class Chondrichthyes; order Myliobatiformes; family Dasyatidae; genus Hypanus; species Hypanus sabinus. Next base: position 327,128 of record NW_026781250.1, on the reverse strand, counting down.
GGTACAGTGTAGAGGAATAATCACCCTGTGTCTGACCCCGGAAGCGTATGATGGGACGGTGTGGATATAAATTCACTCTGTGTCTGACCCCGGGAGTGTTTGATGGGACCGTGTAGAAGAATAATCACTCTGTGTCTGACCCCGGGAGTGTTTGATGGGACCGTGTAGGGGAATAATCACTCTGGGTCTGACCCCGGGTGTGTTTGATTGGATCGTGTAGAGGAATAATCACTCTGTGTCTGACCCACGGAGTGTTTGATGGTACAGTGTAGAGGAATAATCACGCTGTGTCTGACCCCGGAAGCGTATGATGGGACGGTGTGGATATAAATTCACTCTGTGTCTGACCCCGGGAGTGTTTGATGGGACCGTGTAGAGGAATAATCACTCTGTGTCTGACCCCGGGAGTGTTTGATGGGTCCGTGTAGAGGAATAATCACTGTATTTCTGACACACGGAGTGTTTGATGGTACAGTGTAGAGGAATAATCACTCTGTGTCTGACCCCGGCAGTGTATGATGGGACGGTGTGGATATAAATTCACTCTGTGTCTGACCCCGGGAGTGTTTGATGGGACCGTGTAGAGGAATAATCACTCTGTGTCTGACCCCGGGAGTGTTTGATGGGTCCGTGTAGAGGAATAATCACTGTATGTCTGACACACGGAGTGTTTGATGGTACAGTGTAGAGGAATAATCACTGTGTGTCTGACCCCGGGAGTGTATGATGGGACGGTGTGGATATAAATTCAATCTGTGACTGATCCCGGGAGTGCTTGATGGGACCGTGCAGAGGAAAAATCACTCAGTGTCTGACCCCGGGAGTGTTTGATGGGACCGTGTTGAGGAATAATCACTCTGTGTCTGACCCCGGGAGCGTATGATGGGACGGTGTGGATATAAATTCACTCTGTGTCTGACCCCGGGAGTGTTTGATGGGACCTTGTAGAGGAATAATCACTCTGAGTCTGACCCCGGGAGTGTTTGATGGGACGGTGTAGAGGAATAATCATTGTGTGTCTGACCCACGGAGTGTTTGATGGTACAGTGTAGAGGAATAATCACTCTGTGTCTGACCCAGGGAGAGTGTGATGGGACGGTGTGGAAGGAGATTCACACTGTGTCTGACCCCGGGAGTGTTTGAATGGAACGTGTAGAGGAATAATCACTCTGTCTCTGACCACGGGAGTGTGCGATGGGACGGTGTGGAGGGAGATTCAGTCTGTGTCTGACCCCAGGAGTGTTTGATGGGACCGTGGAGAGGAATAATCATACTGTGTCTGAACACGGGAGTGTAGGATGGGACGGTGTGTAGGGAGATTCACTCTTTGTCTGACACCGGGAGTGTTTGATGGGACCGTGTAGAGGAATAATCACTCTGCGTCTGACCACGGGAGTGTGTGATGGGACGGTGTGGAGGGAGATTCACTCTGTGTCTGACCACGGGAGAGTATGTTGGGACGGTGTGGATATAAATTCACTCTGTGTCTGGCCCCGGGAGTGTTTGATGGAACTGTGTAGAGGAATAATCACTATGAGCATGATTCCGGGTGTGTGTGATGGGACGGTGTGGAGGGAGACTCACTCTGTGTCTGACCACGGGAGTGTTTGTTGGGACAGTGCAGAGGAATAATCACTCTGTGTCTGACCCCGGGAGAGTGTGATGGGACGGTGTGGAAGGAGATTCACACTGTGTCTGACACCGGGAGTGTTTGTTGGGACCGTGTAGAGGAATAATCACTCTGTGTCTGACCCCGTGAGTGTGTGATGGGACCGTGTAGAGGAATAATCTCTCTGTGTCTGAACCCGGGAGTGTGTGATGGGACGTGTAGAGGAATAATCACTGTGTGTCTGACACACGGTGTGTTTGATGTTAACGAGTAGAGGAATAATCACTCTGTGTCTGACCCCGGGAGTGTTTGATGGGACCGTGTAGAGGAATAATCACTCTGTGTCTGACCACGGGAGTGTGTGATGGGACGGTGTGGAGGGAGATTCACTCTGTGTCTGACCAGGGGAGAGTATGATGGGACGGTGTGGATAGAAATTCACTCTGTGTCTGACCCCGGGAGTGTTTGATGGACTGTGTAGAGGAATAATCTCTCTGTCTCTGACCACGGGAGTGTGCGATGGGACGGTGTGGAGGGAGATTCAGTCTGTGTCTGACCTCGGGAGTGTTTGATGGGACAGTGGAGAGGAATAATCATACTGTGTCTGAACACGGGAGTGTATGATGGGACGGTGTGTAGGGAGATTCACTCTTTGTCTGACACCGGGAGTGTTTGATGGGACCCTGTAGAGGAATAATCACTCTGCGTCTGACCACGGGAGTGTGTGATGGGACGGTGTGGAGGGAGATTCACTCTGTGTCTGACCACGGGAGAGTATGATGGGACGGTGTGGATATAAATTCACTCTGTGTCTGGCCCCGGGAGTGTTTGATGGAACTGTGTAGAGGAATAATCACTCTGAGCATGATTCCGGGTGTGTGTGATGGGACGGTGTGGAGGGAGACTCACTCTGTGTCTGACCCCGGGAGTGTTTGTTGGGACAGTGCAGAGGAATAATCACTCTGTGTCTGACCCCGGGAGAGTGTGATGGGACGGAGTGGAAGGAGATTCACACTGTGTCTGACACCGGGAGTGTTTGTTGGGACCGTGTAGAGCAATAATCACTCAGTGTCTGAACCCGGGAGTGTGTGATGGGACGTGTAGAGGAATAATCACTGTGTATCTGACCCACTGTGTGTTTGATGTTATCGAGTAGAGGAATAATCGCTCTGTGTCTGACCCCCGGGAGTGTTTGAATGGAACGTGTAGAGGAATAATCACTCTGTCTCTGACCACGGGAGTGTGCGATGGGACGGTGTGGAGGGAGATTCAGTCTGTGTCTGACCCCGGGAGTGTTTGATGGGTCCGTGGAGAGGAATAATCATACTGTGTCTGAACACGGGAGTGTATGATGGGACGGTGTGTAGGGAGATTCACTCTTTGTCTGACACCGGGAGTGTTTGATGGGACCGTGTAGAGGAATAATCACTCTGCGTCTGACCACGGGAGTGTGTGATGGGACGGTGTGGAGGGAGATTCACACTGTGTCTGACCACGGGAGAGTATGATGGGACGGTGTGGATATAAATTCACTCTGTGTCTGGCCCCGGGAGTGTTTGATGGAACTGTGTAGAGGAATAATCACTATGATCATGATTCCGGGTGTGTGTGATGGGACGGTGTGGAGGGAGACTCACTCTGTGTCTGACCACGGGAGTGTTTGTTGGGACAGTGCAGAGGAATAATCACTCTGTGTCTGACCCCGGGAGAGTGTGATGGGACGGTGTGGAAGTAGATTCACACTGTGTCTGACACCGGGAGTGTTTGTTGAGACCGTGTAGAGGAATAATCACTCTGTGTCTGACCCCGTGAGTGTGTGATGGGACCGTGTAGAGGAATAATCTCTCTGTGTCTGAACCCGGGAGTGTGTGATGGGACGTGTAGAGGTATAATCACTGTGTGTCTGACACACGGTGTGTTTGATGTTAACGAGTAGAGGAATAATCACTCTGTGTCTGACCCCGGGAGTGTTTGATGGGACCGTGTAGAGGAATAATCACTCTGTGTCTGACCACGGGAGTGTGTGATGGGACGGTGTGGAGGGAGATTCACTCTGTGTCTGACCAGGGGAGAGTATGATGGGACGGTGTGGATATAAAATCACTCTGTGTCTGACCCCGGGAGTGTTTGATGGACTGTGTAGAGGAATAATCTCTCTGCCTCTGACCACGGGAGTGTGCGATGGGACGGTGTGGAGGGAGATTCAGTCTGTGTCTGACCCCGGGAGTGTTTGATGGGACCGTGGAGAGGAATAATCATACAGTGTCTGAACACGGGAGTGTATGATGGGACGGTGTGTAGGGAGATTCACTCTTTGTCTGACACCGGGAGTGTTTGATGGGACCGTGTAGAGGAATAATCACTCTGCGTCTGACCACGGGAGTGTGTGATGGGACGGTGTGGAGGGAGATTCACTCTGTGTCTGACCACGGGAGAGTATGATGGGACGGTGTGGATATAAATTCACTCTGTGTCTGGCCCCGGGAGTGTTTGATGGAACTGTGTAGAGGAATAATCACTCTGAGCATGATTCCGGGTGTGTGTGATGGGACGGTGTGGAGGGAGACTCACTCTGTGTCTGACCCCGGGAGTGTTTGATGGGACCGTGCAGAGGAAAAATCATTCTGTGTCTGACCCCGGGAGTGTTTGTTGGGACAGTGTAGAGGAATAATCACTCTGTGTCTGACCCCGGGAGAGTGTGATGGTACGGTGTGGAAGGAGATTCACACTGTGTCCGACACAGGGAGTGTTTGTTGGGACCGTGTAGAGGAATAATCACTCTGTGTCTGACCCCAGGAGTGTTTGATAGGACCGTGTAGAGGAATAATCACTCTGTGTCTGACCCCGGGAGTGTGTGATGGGACCGTGTAGAGGAATAATCACTGTGTGTCTGACCCACGGTATGTTTGATGTTAACGTGTAGAGGAATAATCGCTCTGTGTCTGACCCCCGGGAGGGTTTGATGGGACCGTGGGGAGGAATAATCATACTGTGTCTGACGACGGGAGTGTGTGATGGGACGGTGTGTAGGGAGATTCACTCCTTGTCTGACCCAGGGAGTGTTTGATGGGACCGTGTAGAGGAATAATCACTCTGTGTCTGATCACGGGAGTGTGTGATGGGACAGTGTGGAGGGAGAGTCACTCTGTGTCTGACCCCGGGAGAGTATGATGGGACGGTGTGGATATAAATTCACTCTGTATCTGACCCCGGGAGTGTTTGATGGGATCGTGTAGAGGAATAATCACTCTGTGTCTGACCCACGGAGTGTTTGATGGTACAGTGTAGATTAATAATCACCCTGTGTCTGACCCCGGGAGCGTATGATGGGACGGTGTGGATATACATTCAATCTGTGTCTGACCCCGGGAGTGTTTGATGGGACCGTGTAGAGGAATGATCACTCTGTGTCTGACCCCGGGAGTGTTTGATGGGACCGTGTAGAGGAATAATCACTGTGTGTCTGACACACGGAGTGTTTGATGGTACAGTGTAGAGGAATAATCACTCTGTGTCTGACCCCGGGAGTGTATGATGGGACGGTGTGGATATAAATTCACTCTGTGTCTGACCCCGGGAGTGTTTGATGGGACCGTGTAGAGGAATAATCACTCTGTGTCTGACCCCGGGAGTGTTTGTTGGGACAGTGTAGAGGAATAATCACTCTGTGTCTGACCCCAGGAGATTGTGATGGGACGGTGTGGAAGGAGATTCACACTGTGTCTGACCCCGGGAGAGTTTGATGGGACCGTGAAGAGGAATAATCTCTCTGTGTCTGACCCCGGGAGTGTGTGATGGGACCGTGTAGAGGAATAATCACTGTGTGTCTGACCCACGGTGTGTTTGATGTTAACGTGTAGAGGAATAATCACTCTGAGCATGATTCCGGGTGTGTGTGATGGGACGGTGTGGAGGGAGACTCACTCTGTGTCTGACCCCGGGAGTGTTTGATGGGACCGTGCAGAGGAAAAATCATTCTGTGTCTGACCCCGGGAGTGTTTGTTGGGACAGTGTAGAGGAATAATCACTCTGTGTCTGACCCCGGGAGAGTGTGATGGTACGGTGTGGAAGGAGATTCACACTGTGTCCGACACAGGGAGTGTTTGTTGGGACCGTGTAGAGGAATAATCACTCTGTGTCTGACCCCAGGAGTGTTTGATAGGACCGTGTAGAGGAATAATCACTCTGTGTCTGACCCCGGGAGTGTGTGATGGGACCGTGTAGAGGAATAATCACTGTGTGTCTGACCCACGGTATGTTTGATGTTAACGTGTAGAGGAATAATCGCTCTGTGTCTGACCCCCGGGAGGGTTTGATGGGACCGTGGGGAGGAATAATCATACTGTGTCTGACGACGGGAGTGTGTGATGGGACGGTGTGTAGGGAGATTCACTCCTTGTCTGACCCAGGGAGTGTTTGATGGGACCGTGTAGAGGAATAATCACTCTGTGTCTGATCACGGGAGTGTGTGATGGGACAGTGTGGAGGGAGAGTCACTCTGTGTCTGACCCCGGGAGAGTATGATGGGACGGTGTGGATATAAATTCACTCTGTATCTGACCCCGGGAGTGTTTGATGGGATCGTGTAGAGGAATAATCACTCTGTGTCTGACCCACGGAGTGTTTGATGGTACAGTGTAGATTAATAATCACCCTGTGTCTGACCCCGGGAGCGTATGATGGGACGGTGTGGATATACATTCAATCTGTGTCTGACCCCGGGAGTGTTTGATGGGACCGTGTAGAGGAATGATCACTCTGTGTCTGACCCCGGGAGTGTTTGATGGGACCGTGTAGAGGAATAATCACTGTGTGTCTGACACACGGAGTGTTTGATGGTACAGTGTAGAGGAATAATCACTCTGTGTCTGACCCCGGGAGTGTATGATGGGACGGTGTGGATATAAATTCACTCTGTGTCTGACCCCGGGAGTGTTTGATGGGACCGTGTAGAGGAATAATCACTCTGTGTCTGACCCCGGGAGTGTTTGTTGGGACAGTGTAGAGGAATAATCACTCTGTGTCTGACCCCAGGAGATTGTGATGGGACGGTGTGGAAGGAGATTCACACTGTGTCTGACCCCGGGAGAGTTTGATGGGACCGTGAAGAGGAATAATCTCTCTGTGTCTGACCCCGGGAGTGTGTGATGGGACCGTGTAGAGGAATAATCACTGTGTGTCTGACCCACGGTGTGTTTGATGTTAACGTGTAGAGGAATAATCACTCTGAGCATGATACCGGGTGTGTGTGATGGGACGGTGTGGTGGGAGACTCACTCTTTGTCTGACCCCGGGAGTGCTTGATGGGACCGTGCAGAGGAAAAATCACTCTGTGTCTGAACCCGGGAGTGTTTGTTGGGACAGTGTAGAGGAATAATCACTCTGTGTCTGAACTCGGGAGTGTGTGATGGGACGGTGTGGAAGGAGATTCACACTGTGTCTGACACCGGGAGTGTTTGTTGGGACCGTATAGAGGAATAATCACTCTGTGTCTGACCCGGGAGTCTGTGATGGGACCGTGTAGAGGAATAATCACTCTGTGTCTTACCCCGGGAGTGTGTGATGGGACCGGTTGAGGAATAATCACTGTGTGTCTGACCCACGGTGTGTTTGATGTTAACGTGTAGAGGAATAATCGCTCTGTGTCTGACCCCCGGGAGAGTTTGATGGGACCGTGTAGAGGAATAATCACTCTGTCTCTGATCACTGGAGTGTGTGATGGGACGGTGTGGAGGGAGATTCAGTCTGTGTCTGACCCCGGGAGATGTTTGATGGGACGGGGTGGAAGGAGATTCACACTGTGTCTGACCCCGGGAGAGTTTAATGGGACCGTGTAGAGGAATAATCTCTCTGTGTCTGACCCCGGGAGTGTGTGATGGGACCGTGTAGAGGAATAATCACTGTGTGTCTGACCCACGGTGTGTTTGATGTTAACGTGTAGAGGAATAATCACTCTGAGCATGATACCGGGTGTGTGTGATGGGACGGTGTGGAGGGAGACTCACTCTGTGTCTGACCCCGGGAGTGTTTGATGGGACCGTGCAGAGGAAAAATCACTCTGTGTCTGACCCCGGGAGTGTTTGTTGGGACAGTGTTGAGGAATAATCACTCTGTGTCTGACCCCGGGAGAGTGTGATGGGACGGTGTGGAAGGAGATTCACACTGTGTCGGACCCCGGGAGAGTTTGATGGGACCGTGTAGAGGAATAATCTCTCTGTGTCTGACCCCGGGAGTGTGTGATGGGACCGTGTAGAGGAATAATCACTGTGTGTCTGACCCACGGTGTGTTTGATGTTAACGTGTAGAGGAATAATCACTCTGAGCATGATACCGGGTGTGTGTGATGGGACGGTGTGGAGGGAGACTCACTCTTTGTCTGACCACGGGAGTGTTTGATGGGACCGTGTAGAGGAATAATCACACTGTCTCTGATCACGGGAGTGTGTGATGGGACCGTGTAGAGGAATAATCACTCTGTGTCTGACCCCGGGAGTGTGTGATGGGACCGTGTAGAGGAATAATCACTGTGTGTCTGACCCACGGTGTGTTTGATGTTAACGTGTTGAGGAATAATCGCTCTGTGTCTGACCCCCTGGAGTGTTTGATGGGACCGTGTAGAGGAATAATCACTCTGTCTCTGATCACGGGAGTGTGTGATGGGACGGTGTGGAGGGAGATTCAGTCTGTGTCTGACCCCGGGAGTGTTTGATTGGACCATGGAGAGGAATAATCATAGTGTGTCAAACCACGGGAGTGTGTGATGGGACGGTGTGTAGGGAGATTCTCTCTTTGTCTGACACCGGGAGTGTTTGATGGGACCGTGAGAGGAATAATCACTCTGAGTCTGATACCGGGAGTGTGTGATGGGACGGTGTGGAGGGAGACTCACTCTGTGTCTGACCCCGGGAGTGTTTGATGGGACAGCGTAGAGGAATAATCACTCTGAGCATGATACCGGGAGTGTGTGATTTGACGGTGTGGAGTGAGACTCACTCTGTGTCTGATCCCGGGAGTGTTTGATGGGACCGTGCAGAGGAAAAATCACTCTGTGTCTGACCCCGGGAGTGTTTGTTGGGACAGTGTAGAGGAATAATCACTCTGTGTCTGACCCCGGGAGAGTGTGATGGGACGGTGTGGAAGGAGATTCACACTGTGTCTGACACCGGGAGTGCTTGTTGGGACCGTGTAGAGGAATAATCACTCTGTGTCTGACCCCGGGAGTGTTTGATGGGACCGTGTAGAGGAAAAATCACTCTGTGTCTGACCCCGGGAGTGTTTGATGGGACCGTGTAGAGGAATAATCACTCTGTGTCTGACCCCGGGAGTGTTTGATGGTACAGTGTAGAGGAATAATCACTCTGTGTCTGACCCCGGGAGTGTATGATGGGACGGTGTGGATATAAATTCACTCTGTGTCTGACCCCGGGAGTGTTTGATGGGACCGTGTAGAGGAATAATCACTCTGTGTCTGACCCCGGGAGTGTTTATTGGGACATTGTAGAGGAATAATCACTCTGTGTCTGACCCCGGGGGAGTGTGATGGGACGGTGTGGAAGGAGATTCACACTGTGTCTGATCCCGGGAGTGTTTGATGGGACCGTGGAGAGGAATAATCATACTGTGTCTGACGACGGGAGTGTGTGATGGGACGGTGTGTAGGGAGATTCACTATTTGTCTGACCCAGGGAGTGTTTAATGGGACCGTGTAGAGGAAAAATCACGCTGTGTCTGACCACGGGAGTGTGTGATGGAACGGTGTGGAGGGAGATTCACTCTGTGTCTGACCCCGGGAGAGTATGATGGGACGGTGTGGATATAAATTCACTCTGTGACTGACCCCGGGAGTGTTTGATGGGACCGTGAGAGGAATAATCACTCTGAGTCTGATACCGGGAGTGTGTGATGGGACGGTGTGGAGGGAGACTCACTCTGTGTCTGACCCCGGGAGTGTTTGATGGGACCGTGCAGAGGAAAAATCATTCTGTGTCTGACCCCGGGAGTGTTTGTTGGGACAGTGTAGAGGAATAATCACTCTGTGTCTGACCCCGGGAGAGTGTGATGGGACGGTGTGGAAGGAGATTCACACTGTGTCCGACACAGGGAGTGTTTGTTGGGACCGTGTAGAGGAATAATCACTCTGTGTCTGACCCCAGGAGTGTTTGATAGGACCGTGTAGAGGAATAATCACTCTGTGTCTGACCCCGGGAGTGTGTGATGGGACCGTGTAGAGGAATAATCACTGTGTGTCTGACCCACGGTGTGTTTGATGTTAACGTGTAGAGGAATAATCGCTCTGTGTCTGACCCCCGGGAGTGTTTGATGGGACCGTGGGGAGGAATAATCATACTGTGTCTGACGACGGGAGTGTGTGATGGGACGGTGTGTAGGGAGATTCACTCCTTGTCTGACCCAGGGAGTGTTTGATGGGACCGTGTAGAGGAATAATCACTCTGTGTCTGATCACGGGAGTGTGTGATGGGACAGTGTGGAGGGAGAGTCACTCTGTGTCTGACCCCGGGAGAGTATGATGGGACGGTGTGGATATAAATTCACTCTGTATCTGACCCCGGGAGTGTTTGATGGGATCGTGTAGAGGAATAATCACTCTGTGTCTGACCCACGGAGTGTTTGATGGTACAGTGTAGATTAATAATCACCCTGTGTCTGACCCCGGGAGCGTATGATGGGACGGTGTGGATATACATTCAATCTGTGTCTGACCCCGGGAGTGTTTGATGGGACCGTGTAGAGGAATGATCACTCTGTGTCTGACCCCGGGAGTGTTTGATGGGACCGTGTAGAGGAATAATCACTGTGTGTCTGACACACGGAGTGTTTGATGGTACAGTGTAGAGGAATAATCACTCTGTGTCTGACCCCGGGAGTGTATGATGGGACGGTGTGGATATAAATTCACTCTGTGTCTGACCCCGGGAGTGTTTGATGGGACCGTGTAGAGGAATAATCACTCTGTGTCTGACCCCGGGAGTGTTTGTTGGGACAGTGTAGAGGAATAATCACTCTGTGTCTGACCCCAGGAGATTGTGATGGGACGGTGTGGAAGGAGATTCACACTGTGTCTGACCCCGGGAGAGTTTGATGGGACCGTGAAGAGGAATAATCTCTCTGTGTCTGACCCCGGGAGTGTGTGATGGGACCGTGTAGAGGAATAATCACTGTGTGTCTGACCCACGGTGTGTTTGATGTTAACGTGTAGAGGAATAATCACTCTGAGCATGATACCGGGTGTGTGTGATGGGACGGTGTGGAGGGAGACTCACTCTTTGTCTGACCCCGGGAGTGTTTGATGGGACCGTGCAGAGGAAAAATCACTCTGTGTCTGACCCCGGGAGTGTTTGTTGGGACAGTGTAGAGGAATAATCACTCTGTGTCTGACCTCGGGAGTGTGTGATGGGACGGTGTGGAAGGAGATTCACACTGTGTCTGACACCGGGAGTGTTTGTTGGGACCGTATAGAGGAATAATCGCTCTGTGTCTGACCCCGGGAGTCTGTGATGGGACCGTGTAGAGGAATAATCACTCTGTGTCTTACCCCGGGAGTGTGTGATGGGACCGGTTGAGGAATAATCACTGTGTGTCTGACCCACGGTGTGTTTGATGTTAACGTGTAGAGGAATAATCGCTCTGTGTCTGACCCCCGGGAGTGTTTGATGGGACCGTGTAGAGGAATAATCACTCTGTCTCTGATCACGGGAGTGTGTGATGGGACGGTGTGGAGGGAGATTCAGTCTGTGTCTGACCCCGGGAGATGTTTGATGGGACGGTGTGGAAGGAGATTCACACTGTGTCTGACCCCGGGAGAGTTTGATGGGACCGTGTAGAGGAATAATCTCTCTGCGTCTGACCCCGGGAGTGTGTGATGGGACCGTGTAGAGGAATAATCACTGTGTGTCTGACCCACGGTGTGTTTGATGTTAACGTGTAGAGGAATAATCACTCTGAGCATGATACCGGGTGTGTGTGATGGGACGGTGTGGAGGAGACTCACTCTGTGTCTGACCCCGGGAGTGTTTGATGGGACCGTGCAGAGGAATAATCATACTGTGTCTGACGACGGGAGTGTGTGATGGGACGGTGTGTAGGGAGATTCACTCCTTGACTGACCCAGGGAGTGTTTGATGGGACCGTGTAGAGGAATAATCACTCTGTGTCTGATCACGGGAGTGTGTGATGGGACAGTGTGGAGGGAGAGTCACTCTGTGTCTGACCCCGGGAGAGTATGATGGGACGGTGTGGATATAAATTCACTCTGTATCTGACCCCGGGAGTGTTTGATGGGATCGTGTAGAGGAATAATCACTCTGTGTCTGACCCACGGAGTGTTTGATGGTACAGTGTAGATTAATAATCACCCTGTGTCTGACCCCGGGAGCGTATGATGGGACGGTGTGGATATAAATTCACTCTGTGTCTGACCCCGGGAGTGTTTGATGGGACCGTGTAGAGGAATAATCACTCTGTGTCTGACCACGGGAGTGTTTGTTGGGACAGTGTAGAGGAATAATCACTCTGTGTCTGACCCCAGGAGATTGTGATGGGACGGTGTGGAAGGAGTTTCACACTGTGTCTGACCCCGGGAGAGTTTGATGGGACCGTGAAGAGGAATAATCTCTCTGTGTCTGACCCCGGGAGTGTGTGATGGGACCGTGCACAGGAATAATCACTGTGTGTCTGACCCACGGTGTGTTTGATGTTAACGTGTAGAGGAATAATCACTCTGAGCATGATACCGGGTGTGTGTGATGGGACGGTGTGGAGGGAGACTCACTCTTTGTCTGACCCCGGGAGTGTTTGATGGGACCGTGCAGAGGAAAAATCACTCTGTGTCTGACCCCGGGAGTGTTTGTTGGGACAGTGTAGAGGAATAATCACTCTGTGTCTGACCTCGGGAGTGTGTGATGGGACGGTGTGGAAGGAGATTCACACTGTGTCTGACACCGGGAGTGTTTGTTGGGACCGTATAGAGGAATAATCACTCTGTGTCTGACCCCGGGAGTCTGTGATGGGACCGTGTAGAGGAATAATCACTCTGTGTCTTACCCCGGGAGTGTGTGATGGGACCGGTTGAGGAATAATCACTGTGTGTCTGACCCACGGTGTGTTTGATGTTAACGTGTAGAGGAATAATCGCTCTGTGTCTGACCCCCGGGAGTGTTTGATGGGACCGTGTAGAGGAATAATCACTCTGTCTCTGATCACGGGAGTGTGTGATGGGACGGTGTGGAGGGAGATTCAGTCTGTGTCTGACCCCGGGAGATGTTTGATGGGACGGTGTGGAAGGAGATTCACACTGTGTCTTACCCCGGGAGAGTTTGATGGGACCGTGTAGAGGAATAATCTCTCTGTGTCTGACCCCGGGAGTGTGTGATGGGACCGTGTAGAGGAATAATCACTGTGTGTCTGACCCACGGTGTGTTTGATGTTAACGTGTAGAGGAATAATCACTCTGAGCATGATACCGGGTGTGTGTGATGGGACGGTGTGGAGGGAGACTCACTCTGTGTCTGACCCCGGGAGTGTTTGATGGGACCGTGCAGAGGAAAAATCACTCTGTGTCTGACGACGGGAGTGTTTGATGGTACAGTGTAGATTAATAATCACCCTGTGTCTGACCCCGGGAGCGTATGATGGGACGGTGTGGATATAAATTCACTCTGTGTCTGACCCCGGGAGTGTTTGATGGGACCGTGTAGAGGAATAATCACTCTGTGTCTGACCCCGGGAGTGTGTGATGGGACCGTGTAGAGGAATAATCACTCTGTGTCTGACGACGGGAGTGTTTGATGGTACAGTGTAGATTAATAATCACCCTGTGTCTGACCCCGGGAGCGTATGATGGGACGGTGTGGATATAAATTCACTCTGTGTCTGACCCCGGGAGTGTTTGATGGGACCGTGTAGAGGAATAATCACTCTGTGTCTGACCACGGGAGTGTTTGTTGGGACAGTGTAGAGGAATAATCACTCTGTGTCTGACCCCAGGAGATTGTGATGGGACGGTGTGGAAGGAGTTTCACACTGTGTCTGACCCCGGGAGAGTTTGATGGGACCGTGAAGAGGAATAATCTCTCTGTGTCTGACCCCGGGAGTGTGTGATGGGACCGTGCACAGGAATAATCACTGTGTGTCTGACCCACGGTGTGTTTGATGTTAACGTGTAGAGGAATAATCACTCTGAGCATGATACCGGGTGTGTGTGATGGGACGGTGTGGAGGGAGACTCACTCTTTGTCTGACCCCGGGAGTGTTTGATGGGACCGTGCAGAGGAAAAATCACTCTGTGTCTGACCCCGGGAGTGTTTGTTGGGACAGTGTAGAGGAATAATCACTCTGTGTCTGACCTCGGGAGTGTGTGATGGGACGGTGTGGAAGGAGATTCACACTGTGTCTGACACCGGGAGTGTTTGTTGGGACCGTATAGAGGAATAATCACTCTGTGTCTGACCCCGGGAGTCTGTGATGGGACCGTGTAGAGGAATAATCACTCTGTGTCTTACCCCGGGAGTGTGTGATGGGACCGGTTGAGGAATAATCACTGTGTGTCTGACCCACGGTGTGTTTGATGTTAACGTGTAGAGGAATAATCGCTCTGTGTCTGACCCCCGGGAGTGTTTGATGGGACCGTGTAGAGGAATAATCACTCTGTCTCTGATCACGGGAGTGTGTGATGGGACGGTGTGGAGGGAGATTCAGTCTGTGTCTGACCCCGGGAGATGTTTGATGGGACGGTGTGGAAGGAGATTCACACTGTGTCTTACCCCGGGAGAGTTTGATGGGACCGTGTAGAGGAATAATCTCTCTGTGTCTGACCCACGGTGTGTTTGATGTTAACGTGTAGAGGAATAATCACTCTGAGCATGATACCGGGTGTGTGTGATGGGACGGTGTGGAGGGAGACTCACTCTGTGTCTGACCCCGGGAGTGTTTGATGGGACCGTGCAGAGGAAAAATCACTCTGTGTCTGACCCCGGGAGTGTTTGTTGGGACAGTGTTGAGGAATAATCACTCTGTGTCTGACCCCGGGAGAGTGTGATGGGACGGTGTGGAAGGAGATTCACACTGTGTCGGACCCCGGGAGAGTTTGATGGGACCGTGTAGAGGAATAATCTCTCTGTGTCTGACCCCGGGAGTGTGTGATGGGACCGTGTAGAGGAATAATCACTGTGTGTCTGACCCACGGTGTGTTTGATGTTAACGTGTAGAGGAATAATCACTCTGAGCATGATACCGGGTGTGTGTGATGGGACGGTGTGGAGGGAGACTCACTCTTTGTCTGACCCCGGGAGTGTTTGATGGGACCGTGTAGAGGAATGATCACACTGTCTCTGATCACGGGAGTGTGTGATGGGACCGTGTAGAGGAATAATCACTCTGTGTCTGACCCCGGGAGTGTGTGATGGGACCGTGTAGAGGAATAATCACTGTGTGTCTGACCCACGGTGTGTTTGATGTTAACGTGTAGAGGAATAATCGCTCTGTGTCTGACCCCCTGGAGTGTTTGATGGGACCGTGTAGAGGAATAATCACTCTGTCTCTGATCACGGGAGTGTGTGATGGGACGGTGTGGAGGGAGATTCAGTCTGTGTCTGACCCCGGGAGTGTTTGATTGGACCATGGAGAGGAATAATCATAGTGTGTCAAACCACGGGAGTGTGTGATGGGACGGTGTGTAGGGAGATTCTCTCTTTGTCTGACACCGGGAGTGTTTGATGGGACCGTACAGAGGAAAAATCACTCTGTGTCTGACCCCGGGAGTGTTTGTTGGGACAGTGTTGAGGAATAATCACTCTGTGTCTGACCCCGGGAGAGTGTGATGGGACGGTGTGGAAGGAGATTCACACTGTGTCGGACCCCGGGAGAGTTTGATGGGACCGTGTAGAGGAATAATCTCTCTGTGTCTGACCCCGGGAGTGTGTGATGGGACCGTGTAGAGGAATAATCACTGTGTGTCTGACCCACGGTGTGTTTGATGTTAACGTGTAGAGGAATAATCACTCTGAGCATGATACCGGGTGTGTGTGATGGGACGGTGTGGAGGGAGTCTCACTCTTTGTCTGACCCCGGGAGTGTTTGATGGGACCGTGTAGAGGAATAATCACACTGTCTCTGATCACGGGAGTGTGTGATGGGACCGTGTAGAGGAATAATCACTCTGTGTCTGACCCCGGGAGTGTGTGATGGGACCGTGTAGAGGAATAATCACTGTGTGTCTGACCCACGGTGTGTTTGATGTTAACGTGTAGAGGAATAATCGCTCTGTGTCTGACCCCCTGGAGTGTTTGATGGGACCGTGTAGAGGAATAATCACTCTGTCTCTGATCACGGGAGTGTGTGATGGGACGGTGTGGAGGGAGATTCAGTCTGTGTCTGACCCCGGGAGTGTTTGATTGGACCATGGAGAGGAATAATCATAGTGTGTCAAACCACGGGAGTGTGTGATGGGACGGTGTGTAGGGAGATTCTCTCTTTGTCTGACACCGGGAGTGTTTGATGGGACCGTGTAGAGGAATAAGCACTCTCTGTCTGACGACGGGAGTGTGTGATGGGACGGTGTGGAGGGAGATTCACTCTGTGTCTGACCACGGGAGAGTATGATGGGACGGTGTGGATATAAATTCACTCTGTGTCTGACCCCAGGAGTGTTTGATGGGACCGTGTAGAGGAATAATCACTCTGAGCATGATACCGGGAGAGTGTGATGGGACGGTGTGGAAGGAGATTCACACTGTGTCTGACACCGGGAGTGTTTGTTGGGACCGTGTAGAGGAATAATCACTCTGTGTCTGACCCCGGGAGAGTTTGATGGGACCGTGTAGTGGAATAATCACCCTGTGTCTGACCCCGGGAGTGTGTGATGGGACCGTGTAGAGGAATAATCACTGTGTGTCTGACCCACTGTGTGTTTGATGTTAACATGTAGAGGAATAATCTCTCTGTGTCTGACCCCCGGGAGTGTTTGATGGGCCCGTGGAGAGGAATAATCATACTGTGTCTGACGACGGGAGTGTGTGATGGGACGGTGCGTAGGGAGATTCACTCTTTGTCTGACCCAGGGAGTGTTTGATCGGACCGTGTAGAGGAATAATCACTCTGTGTCTGACCCCGGGAGTCTGTGATGGGACCGTGTAGAGGAATAATCACTGTGTGTCTGACCCCGGGAGTGTGTGATGGGACGGTGTGGAGGGAGATTCAGTCTGTGTCTGACCCCGGGAGTGTTTGATGGGACCGTGGAGAGGAATAATCATACTGTGTCAAACCTCGGGAGTGTGTGATGGGACGGTGTGTAGGGAGATTCACTCTTTGACTGACCCCGGGAGTGTTTGATGGGACCGTGTAGAGGAATAATCACTCTGTGTCTGCCGACGGGAGTGTGTGATGGGACGGTGTGAAGGGAGATTCACTCTGTGTCCGACCACGGGAGAGTATGATGGGACGGTGTGGATATAAATTCACTCTGTGTCTGACCCCGGGAGTGTTTGATCGGACCGTGCAGATGAAAAATCACTCTGTGTCTGACCCCGGGAGTGTTTGTTGGGACAGTGTAGAGGAATAATCACTCTGTGTCTGACCCCGGGAGTGTTTGACAGGACCGTGTAGAGGAATAATCACTCTGTGTCTGACCCCGGGAGTGTGTGATGGGACCGTGTAGAGGAGTAATCACTGTGTGTCTGACCCACGGTGTGTTTGATGGGACCGTGTAGAGGAATAATCACTCTGTCTCTGACCACGGGAGTGTGTGATGGGACGGTGTGGAGGGAGATTCAGTCTGTGTCTGAACCCGGGAGTGTTTGATGGGACCGTGGAGAGGAATAATCATACTGTGTCAAACCAAGGGAGTGTGTGATGGGACGGTGTGTAGGGAGATTCACTCTTTGACTGACCCCGGGAGTGTTTGATGGGACCGTGTAGAGGAATAATCACTCTGTGTCTGACGACGGGAGTGTGTGATGGGACGGTGTGAAGGGAGATTCACTCTGTGTCTGACCACGGGAGAGTATGATGGGACGGTGTGGATAGAAATTCACTCTGTGTCTGACCCCGGGAGTGTTTGATCGGACCGTGCAGAGGAAAAATCACTCTGTGTCTGACCCCGGGAGTGTTTGTTGGGACAATGTAGAGGAATAATCACTCTGTGTCTGACCCCGGGAGAGTGTGATGGGACTGTGTGGAAGGAGATTCACACTGTGTCCGACAACGGGAGTGTTTGTTGGGACAGTGTAGAGGAATAATCACTCTGTGTCTGACCCCGGGAGTGTTTGACAGGACCGTGTAGAGGAATAATCACTCTGTGTCTGACCCCGGGAGTGTGTGATGGGACCGTGTAGAGGAATAATCACTGTGTGTCTGACCCACGGTGTGTTTGATGTTAACGTGTAGAGGAATAATCGCTCTGTGTCTGACCCCCGGGAGTGTTTGATGGGACCGTGTAGAGGAATAATCACTCTGTCTCTGATCACGGGAGTGTGTGATGGGACTGTGTGGAAGGAGATTCACACTGTGTCTGACCCCGGGAGAGTTTGATGGGACCTTGTAGAGGAATAATCTCTCTGTGTCTGACCCCGGGAGTGTGTGATGGGACCGTGTAGAGGAATAATCACTGTGTGTCTGACCGACGGTGTGTTTCATGTTAACGTGTAGAGGAATAATCACTCTGAGCATGATACCGGTTGTGTGTGATGGGACGGTGTGGAGGGAGACACACTCTTTGTCTGACCCCGGGAGTGTTTGATGGGACCGTGTAGAGGAATAATCACTCTGTCTCTGATCACGGGAGTGTGTGATGGGACCGTGTAGAGGAATAATCACTCTGTGTCTGACCCCGGGAGGGTGTGATGGGACCGTGTAGCGGAATAATCACTGTGTGTCTGACCCTCGGTGTGTTTGATGTTAACGTGTAGAGGAATAATCGCTCTGTGTCTGACCCCCTGGAGTGTTTGATGGGACCGTGTAGAGGAATAATCACTCTGTCTCTGATCACGGGAGTGTGTGATGGGACGGTGTGGAGGGAGATTCAGTCTGTGTCTGACCCCGGGAGTGTTTGATTGGACCATGGAGAGGAATAATCATAGTGTGTCAAACCACGGGAGTGTGTGATGGGACGGTGTGTAGGGAGATTCACTCTTTGTCTGACACCGGGAGTGTTTGATGGGACCGTGTAGAGGAATAAGCACTCTGTGTCTGACGACGGGAGTGTGTGATGGGACGGTGTGGAGGGAGATTCACTCTGTGTCTGACCACGGGAGAGTATGATGGGACGGTGTGGAGGGAGATTCACTCTGTGTCTGACCACGGGAGAGTATGATGGGACGGTGTGGATATAAATTCACTCTGTGTCTGACCCCGGGAGTGTTTGATGGGACCGTGTAGAGGAATAATCACTCTGAGCATGATACCGGGAGAGTGTGATGGGACGGTGTGGAGGGAGACTCACTCTGTGTCTGACCCCGGGAGTGTTTGATGGGACCGTGCAGAGGAAAAATCACTCTGTGTCTGACCCCGGGAGTGTTTGTTGGGACAGTGTTGAGGAATAATCACTCTGTGTCTGACCCCGGGAGAGTGTGATGGGACGGTGTGGAAGGAGATTCACACTGTGTCTGACACCGGGAGTGTTTGTTGGGACCGTGTAGAGGAATAATCACTCTGTGTCTGACCCCGGGAGAGTTTGATGGGACCGTGTAGAGGAATAATCACTCTGTGTCTGACCCCGGGAGTGTGTGATGGGACCGTGTAGAGGAATAATCACTGTGTGTCTGACCCACTGTGTGTTTGATGTTAACGTGTAGAGGAATAATCGCTCTGTGTCTGACCCCCGGGAGTGTTTGATGGGACCGTGGAGAGGAATAATCATACTGTGTCTGACGACGGGAGTGTGTGATGGGACGGTGCGTAGGGAGATTCACTCTTTGTCTGACCCAGGGAGTGTTTGATCGGACCGTGTAGAGGAATAATCACTCTGTGTCTGACCCCGGGAGTCTTTGATGGGACTAGAGGAATAATCACTGTGTGTCTGACCCACGGTGTGTTTGATGTCAACGTGTAGAGGAATAATCGCTCTGCGTCTGACCCCCGGGAGTGTTTGATGGGACCGTGTAGAGGAATAATCACTCTGTCTCTGACCACGGGAGTGTGTGATGGGACGGAGTGGAGGGAGATTCAGTCTGTGTCTGACCCCGGGAGTGTTTGATGGGACCGTGGAGAGGAATAATCATACTGTGTCAAACCACGGGAGTGTGTGATGGGACGGTGTGTAGGGAGATTCACTCTTTGACTGACCCCGGGAGTGTATGATGGGACCGTGTAGAGGAATAATCACTCTGTGTCTGACGACGGGAGTGTGTGATGGGACGGTGTGAAGGGAGTTTCACTCTGTGTCTGACCACGGGAGAGTATGATGGGACGGTGTGGATATAAATTCACTCTGTGTCTGACCCCGGGAGTGTTTGATAGGACCGTGCAGAGGAAAAATCACTCTGTGTCTGACCCCGGGAGTGTTTTTTGGGACAGTGTAGAGGAATAATCACTCTGTGTCTGACCCCGGGAGAGTGTGATGGGACTGTGTGGAAGGAGATTCACACTGTGTCCGACACCGGGAGTGTTTGTTGGGACAGTGTAGAGGAATAATCACTCTGTGTCTGACCCCGGGAGTGTTTGACAGGACCGTGTAGAGGAATAATCACTGTGTGTCTGACCCACGGTGTGTTTGATGTTAACGTGTAGAGGAATAATCGCTCTGTGTCTGACCCCGGCAGTGTTTGATGTTAACGTGTAGAGGAATAATCGCTCTGTGTCTGAACCCCTGGAGTGTTTGATGGGACCGTGTAGAGGAATAATCACTCTGTCTCTGATCACGGGAGTGTGTGATGGGACGGTGTGGAGGGAGATTCAGTCTGTGTCTGACCCCGGGAGTGTTTGATTGGACCATGGAGAGGAATAATCATAGTGTGTCATACCACGGGAGTGTGTGATGGGACGGTGTGTAGGGAGATTCACTCTTTGTCTGACACCGGGAGTGTTTGATGGGACCGTGTAGAGGAATAAGCACTCTGTGTCTGACGACGGGAGTGTGTGATGGGACGGTGTGGAGGGAGATTCACTCTGTGTCTGACCCCGGGAGAGTATGATGGGACGATGTGGATATAAATTCACTCTGTGTCTGACCCCGGGAGTGTTTGATGGGACCGTGTAGAGGAATAATCACTCTGAGCATGATCCCGGGAGAGTGTGATGGGACGGTGTGGAGGGAGACTCACTCTGTGTCTGACCCCGGGAGTGTTTGATGGGACCGTGCAGAGGAAAAATCACTCTGTGTCTGACCCCGGGAGTGTTTGTTGGGACAGTGTTGAGGAATAATCACTCTGTGTCTGACCCCGGGAGAGTGTGATGGGACGGTGTGGAAGGAGATTCACACTGTGTCTGACACCGGGAGTGTTTGTTGGGACCGTGTAGAGGAATAATCACTCTGTGTCTGACCCCGGGAGAGTTTGATGTGACCGTGTAGAGGAATAATCACTCTGTGTCTGACCCCGGGAGTGTGTGATGGGACCGTGTAGAGGAATAATCACTGTGTGTCTGACCCACAGTGTGTTTGATGTTAACGTGTAGAGGAATAATCGCTCTGTGTCTGACCCCCGGGAGTGTTTGATGGGACCGTGGAGAGGAATAATCATACTGTGTCTTACGACGGGAGTGTGTGATGGGACGGTGCGTAGGGAGATTCACTCTTTGTCTGACCCAGGGAGTGTTTGATCGGACCGTGTAGAGGAATAATCACTCTGTGTCTGACCCCGGGAGTCTGTGATGGGACTAGAGGAATAATCACTGTGTGTCTGACCCACGGTGTGTTTGATGTCAACTTGTAGAGGAATAATCGCTCTGCGTCTGACCCCCGGGAGTGTTTGATGGGACCGTGTAGAGGAATAATCACTCTGTCTCTGACCACGGGAGTGTGTGATGGGACGGTGTGGAGGGAGATTCAGTCTGTGTCTGACCCCGGGAGTGTTTGATGGGACCGTGGAGAGGAATAATCATACTGTGTCAAACCACGGGAGTGTGTAATGGGACGGTGTGCAGGGAGATTCACTCTTTGACTGACCCCGGGAGAGTTTGATGGGACCGTGTAGAGGAATAATCACTCTGTGTCTGACGACGGGAGTGTGTGATGGGACGGTGTGAAGGGAGATTCACTCTGTGTCTGACCACGGGAGAGTATGATGGGACGGTGTGGATATAAATTCACTCTGTGTCTGACCCCGGGAGTGTTTGATCGGACCGTGCAGAGGAAAAATCACTCTGTGTCTGACCCCGGGAGTGTTTGTTGGGACAGTGTAGAGGAATAATCACTCTGTGTCTGACCCCGGGAGAGTGTGATGGGACTGTGTGGAAGGAGATTCACACTGTGTCCGACACCGGGAGTGTTTGTTGGGACAGTGTAGAGGAATAATCACTCTGTGTCTGACCCCGGGAGTGTTTGACAGGACCGTGTAGAGGAATAATCACTCTGTGTCTGACCCCGGGAGTGTGTGATGGGACCGTGTAGAGGAATAATCACTGTGTGTCTGACCCACGGTGTGTTTGATGGGACCGTGTAGAGGAATAATCACTCTGTCTCTGACCACGGGAGTGTGTGATGGGACGGTGTGGAGGGAGATTCAGTCTGTGTCTGAACCCGGGAGTGTTTGATGGGACCGTGGAGAGGAATAATCATACTGTGTCAAACCAAGGGAGTGTGCGATGGGACGGTGTGTAGGGAGATTCACTCTTTGACTGACCCCGGGAGTGTTTGATGGGACCGTGTAGAGGAATAATCACTCTGTGTCTGACGACGGGAGTGTGTGATGGGACGGTGTGAAGGGAGATTCACTCTGTGTCTGACCACGGGAGAGTATGATGGGACGGTGTGGATATAAATTCACTCTGTGTCTGACCCCGGGAGTGTTTGATCGGACCGTGCAGTGGAAAAATCACTCTGTGTCTGACCCCGGGAGTGTTTGTTGGGACAGTGTAGAGGAATAATCACTCTGTGTCTGACCCCGGGAGAGTGTGATGGGACTGTGTGGAAGGAGATTCACACTGTGTCCGACAACGGGAGTGTTTGTTGGGACAGTGTAGAGGAATAATCACTCTGTGTCTGACCCCGGGAGTGTGTGATGGGACCGTGTAGAGGAATAATCACTGTGTGTCTGACCCACGGTGTGTTTGATGTTAACGTGTAGAGGAATAATCGCTCAGTGTCTGATCCCCGGGAGTGTTTGATGGGACCGTGTAGAGGAATAATCACTCTGTCTCTGATCACGGGAGTGTGTGATGGGACTGTGTGGAAGGAGATTCACACTGTGTCTGACCCCGGGAGAGTTTGATGGGACCGTGTAGAGGAATAATCTCTCTGTGTCTGACCCCGGGAGTGTGTGATGGGACCGTGTAGAGGAATAATCACTGTGTGTCTGACCCACGGTGTGTTTCATGTTAACGTGTAGAGGAATAATCACTCTGAGCATGATACCGGGTGTGTGTGATGGGACGGTGTGGAGGGAGACACACTCTTTGTCTGACCCCGGGAGTGTTTGATGGGACCGTGTAGAGGAATAATCACTCTGTCTCTGATCACGGGAGTGTGTGATGGGACGGTGTGGAGGGAGATTCAGTCTGTGTCTGACCCCGGGAGTGTTTGATTGGACCATGGAGAGGAATAATCATAGTGTGTCAAACCACGGGAGTGTGTGATGGGACGGTGTGTAGGGAGATTCACTCTTTGTCTGACACCGGGAGTGTTTGATGGGACCATGTAGAGGAATAAGCACTCTGTGTCTGACGACGGGAGTGTGTGATGGGACGGTGTGGAGGGAGATTCACTCTGTGTCTGACCACGGGAGAGTATGATGGGACGGTGTGGATATAAATTCACTCTGTGTCTGACCCCGGGAGTGTTTGATGGGACCGTGTAGAGGAATAATCACTCTGAGCATGATACCGGGAGAGTGTGATGGGACGGTGTGGAGGGAGACTCACTCTGTGTCTGACCCCGGGAGTGTTTGATGGGACCGTGCAGAGGAAAAATCACTCTGTGTCTGACCCCGGGAGTGTTTGTTGGGACAGTGTTGAGGAATAATCACTCTGTGTCTGACCCCGGGAGAGTGTGATGGGACGGTGTGGAAGGAGATTCACTCTGTGTCTGACCCCGGGAGAGTTTGATGGGACCGTGTAGAGGAATAATCACTCTGTGTCTGACCCCGGGAGTGTGTGATGGGACCGTGTAGAGGAATAATCACTGTGTGTCTGACCCACTGTGTGTTTGATGTTAACGTGTAGAGGAATAATCGCTCTGTGTCTGACCCCCGGGAGTGTTTGATGGGACCGTGGAGAGGAATAATCATACTGTGTCTGACGACGGGAGTGTGTGATGGGACGGTGCGTAGGGAGATTCACTCTTTGTCTGACCCAGGGAGTGTTTGATCGGACCGTGTAGAGGAATAATCACTCTGTGTCTGACCCCGGGAGTCTTTGATGGGACTAGAGGAATAATCACTGTGTGTCTGACCCACGGTGTGTTTGATGTCAACGTGTAGAGGAATAATCGCTCTGCGTCTGACCCCCGGGAGTGTTTGATGGGACCGTGTAGAGGAATAATCACTCTGTCTCTGACCACGGGAGTGTGTGATGGGACGGAGTGGAGGGAGATTCAGTCTGTGTCTGACCCCGGGAGTGTTTGATGGGACCGTGGAGAGGAATAATCATACTGTGTCAAACCACGGGAGTGTGTGATGGGACGGTGTGTAGGGAGATTCACTCTTTGACTGACCCCGGGAGTGTTTGATGGGACCGTGTAGAGGAATAATCACTCTGTGTCTGACGACGGGAGTGTGTGATGGGACGGTGTGAAGGGAGTTTCACTCTGTGTCTGACCACGGGAGAGTATGATGGGACGGTGTGGATATAAATTCACTCTGTGTCTGACCCCGGGAGTGTTTGATAGGACCGTGCAGAGGAAAAATCACTCTGTGTCTGACCCCGGGAGTGTTTTTTGGGACAGTGTAGAGGAATAATCACTCTGTGTCTGACCCCGGGAGAGTGTGATGGGACTGTGTGGAAGGAGATTCACACTGTGTCCGACACCGGGAGTGTTTGTTGGGACAGTGTAGAGGAATAATCACTCTGTGTCTGACCCCGGGAGTGTTTGACAGGACCGTGTAGAGGAATAATCACTGTGTGTCTGACCCACGGTGTGTTTGATGTTAACGTGTAGAGGAATAATCGCTCTGTGTCTGACCCCGGCAGTGTTTGATGGGACCGTGTTGAGGAATAATCACTCTGTGTCTGACCCCGGCAGTGTTTGATGGGATCGCGTAGAGGAATAATCACTCTGTGTCTGACCCACGGAGTGTTTGATGGTACAGTGTAGAGGAATAATCACCCTGTGTCTGACCCCGGATGCGTATGATGGGACGGTGTGGATATAAATTCACTCTGTGTCTGACCCCGGGAGAGTTTGATGGGACCGTGTAGAGGAATGATCACTCTGTGTCTGACCCAGGGAGTGTTTGATCGGACCGTGTAGAGGAATAATCTCTCTGTGTCTGACCCCGGGAGTCTGTGATGGGACCGTGTAGAGGAATAATCACTGTGTGTCTGACCCACGGTGTGTTTGATGTCAACGTGTAGAGGAATAATCGCTCTGTGTCTGACCCCCGGGAGTGTTTGATGGGACCGTGTAGAGGAATAGTCACTCTGTGTCTGACCCCGGGAGTGTATGATGGGACGGTGTGGATATAAATTCACTCTGTGTCTGACCCCGGGAGTGTTTGATGGGACCGTGTAGAGGAATAATCACTCTGTGTCTGACCCCGGGAGTGTTTGTTGGGACAGTGTAGAGGAATAATCACTCTGTGTCTGACCCCAGCAGATTGTGATGGGACGGTGTGGAAGGAGATTCACACTGTGTCTGACCCCGGGAGAGTTTGATGGGACCGTGAAGAGGAATAACCTCTCTGTGTCTGACCCCGGGAGTGTGTGATGGGACCGTGTAGAGGAATAATCACTGTGTGTCTGACCGACGGTGTGTTTGATGTTAACGTGTAGAGGAATAATCACTCTGAGCATGATACCGGGTGTGTGTGATGGGACGGTGTGGAGGGAGACTCAATCTTTGTCTGACCCCGGGAGTGTTTGATGGGACCGTGCAGAGGAATAATCACTCTGTGTCTGACCTCGGGATTGTGTGATGGGACGGTGTGGAAGGAGATTCACACTGTGTCTGACACCGGGAGTGTTTGTTGGGACCGTGTAGAGGAATAATCACTCAGTGTCTGACCCCGGGAGTGTGTGATGGGACCGTGTAGAGGAATAATCACTCTGTGTCTTACCCCGGGAGTGTGTGATGGGACCGGTTGAGGAATAATCACTGTGTGTCTGACCCACGGTGTGTTTGATGTTAACGTGTAGAGGAATAATCGCTCTGTGTCTGACCCCCGGGAGTGTTTGATGGGACCGTGTAGAGGAATAATCACTCTGTCTCTGATCACGGGAGTGTGTGATGGGACGGTGTGGAGGGAGATTCAGTCTGTGTCTGACCCCGGGAGATGTTTGATGGGACGGTGTGGAAGGAGATTCACACTGTGTCTGACCCCGGGAGAGTTTAATGGGAGAGTGTAGAGGAATAATCTCTCTGTGTCTGACCACGGGAGTGTGTGATGGGACCGTGTAGAGGAATAATCACTGTGTGTCTGACCCACGGTGTGTTTGATGTTAACGTGTAGAGGAATAATCACTCTGAGCATGATACCGGGTGTGTGTGATGGGACGGTGTGGAGGGAGACTCACTCTTTGTCTGACCCCGGGAGTGTTTGATGGGACCGTGTAGAGGAATAATCATACTGTGTCTGACGACGGGAGTGTGTGATGGGACGGTGTGTAGGGTGATTCACTCTTTGTCAGACCCAGGAAGTGTTTGATGGGACCGTATAGAGGAATAGTCACTCTGTGTCTGACCCCGGGAGTGTGTGATGGGACCGTGTAGAGGAATAATCACTGTGTGTCTGACCCACGGTGTGTTTGATGTTAACGTGTAGAGCAATAATCGCTCTGTGTCTGACCCCCGAGAGTGTTTGATGGGACCGTGTAGAGGAATAATCACTCTGTCTCTGACCACGGGAGTGTGTGATGGGACGGTGTGGAGGGAGATTCAGTCTGTGTCTGACCCCGGGAGTGTTTGATGGGACCGTGGAGAGGAATAATCATACTGTGTCAAACCAAGGGAGTGTGTGATGGGACGGTGTGCAGGGAGATTCACTCTTCGTCTGACCCCGGGAGTGTTTGATGGGACCGTGTAGAGGAATAATCACTCTGTGTCTGACGACGGGAGTGTGTGATGGGACGGTGTGGAGGGAGATTCACTCTGTGTCTGATCAGGGGAGAGTATGATGGGACGGTGTGGATATAAATTCACTCTGTGTCTAACCCCGGGAGTGTTTGATGGGACCGTGTAGAGGAATAATCACTCTGAGCA
>NW_026781249.1:440000-491770 GCF_030144855.1 Hypanus sabinus | reverse complement strand
GAAGTAGGGAGAGATAGGGGGTATTCCTGTGGAGAAGTTAGGGGAGAGAGTAAGAGCGTGGAGAATCACATGCAGGCTGGAGTGAGGGGAAGGGTAGGGCTTGGCAAAGTGAGACTGGAATAATGGGGTGAGAAAGGGGGGAAGTGGGGAGAGATAGGGGGTATTCCTGTGGAGAAATTAGGGGAGAGAGTGAGAAAAGGGAGGGCGAGCTGACTGGGGAAAGCAGGAGAGAAACAGAGATAGAGAGACACGGTTAGGGAGGGGCTAAGGAAGAGAGGGGTGCAGGGAAGGGGCGATTGATGTTGAAGGAAGATGGAATTTGGAGTTACACAGGAAAGGAAGAAAGGAGAGAGAAAGGAATGGAAGAGGGGAGAGGGTGAGGGATGACGAGTGAACAGGTAGGCAAAGACGGACGGATATATTTTCACACTTTCAGAGCCTTTGTTGTCGGAGAGTTTACAACGAATACCCCACCCCAACCCCAACCTCCAGCTCATTCCTGGTTTGAGAGTCATTACTCCCATTGCTCTGCTTATCGCCGGGGCTTCAGACCCTCTGTGCTCTGGAAAAGTCCGCGTCAACCCGTAACTCCCTCCGAAGTAAGCGAGCCCCCTCCCTCCGAGAGGACGTCCGTACAACAGATTGCCATTTTTAGAGAGTGCAGAAAAATAAACGTGACATTTAGACATTGAAGTTTACAGGAAACCACCCCGGTGCCTGAGGTTTGACTCTCTTCACCCATTGGAACATAAGCTGGGGGTTGTCAGCATTTCAGAGAAGTATTGAAAGCGTGCGGCTACACTGACCGGGCCGGAATACAGGCAGGAAAAATAAAAATAGCAGTGACGTCAGCCCAACAGACGGAACTTCAGCAGTTCTCACAGAAACACTCCATCACTTCTGTCTATTCCTTTCTCTCTCTGCGTCCGTCACTCTCTCCTCTCTATCCTCCTATTTCGCTCCCATGAATGCCTCTACCCGATTCAAATTCGCTTCTCTCTCCAGATCTCTCTTTTTTCCTCCAGTTCCACTCTCTGCTCTGCCTTTCTATCTCACTGCCCTCCTCACTAAGCCTTCTCATTTTGTCTCCCTTCCCGCTCTACCCCTCTTTCCCTCTTCCAACTATCACCCGCTCACATTAAACGTTACTGGACTGAAGTCGTTTTCCAGGGAAAGCCGCCGCCCATTGGACAGTAGTGATTAGTTACATCCTGCACAGTCAGTGATGGGGTACATTAAAGGAAATGGGGCGGTAGGATAGTAGCTAAGGGGGTAGTTGAGCGATGGGACGCTGAAGGGCCGGTGTGGAGGGAGATTCACTCTGTGTCTGATCCTGGGAGTGTGTTATTGGACGGTGTGGAGGGAGATTCACACTGTGTCTGACCCCGGGAGTGTGTTATTGGACGGTGTGGAGAGAGATTCACTCTGAGTCTGACCCCGGGAATGTTTGATGGGACGGTGTGGAAGGAGATTCGCTCTGTGTCTGAGCCCGGGAGGGTGGGATGGGACGGTATGGAGGGAGTCTCACTCTGTGTCTGAACCCGGGAATGTCTGATTGGACGGTGTGGAGGGAGATTCTCTCTGTGTCTGACCCCGGGAGTGTGTATTGGACGGTATGGAGGGAGTCTCACTCCGTATATATTTTCTGTGCATCTGACACATGCCACTTTCAAGACGCTTCCAGTCATAGTTAGAAAACACATCGCACATCGCTTCGGCACATAGCCTGCTACGGAAATGTGACCGAGGAACAGTGACTCTCTCTCTCTGCACCTTCCATTACATCCGTCGGAATACAGACACAGAATGGGAATCCTTTCACACCAGACCTTCACAAATACCCCCTTGTCCTTTGTAATTGAAGTTCTCTCCGAACCGTCCGACCACAGACTCGCCGGGTTAGACAGAGTGAAGCTCGCTCTGCACCGTTCCATCAAATAATCCTGTTGTCAGTCATACAGAGATGTTTCCAACACACCTTCCTAAAGCACATTCCGGGGAACAAAGACATAGTGTAGATCCCAAAACACAGTCCCAGCACATACAAACGCCTGGGGACAGGCTCTGTGTGAATCTCCCTCCACACTGTCCCGTCACACACTCCCGGGTTCAGACGAACAGTGAATCTCCCTTCACCCCGTCCTATCACACACTCCCGGGGTCAGACATGAGAGAATCTCCCTCCCCGCCGTCCCATCACATACACCCGGGGTCAGACACCGATTGAATCTCCCTCCACACCGTCCCATCACACACTCCAAGGGTCAAGCACAGAGTGAATCTCCCTCCTCAATGTCCCACCACCCACTCTCGAGGTCAGACACAGAGTGAATCTCATTCCACACCGTCCAATCACACTCTTCCGGTGTGAGACACATAGTGAATCTTTCTCCACATCGTCCGATCACACACTCCCGGGATCACACACAGTGAGAAGCTACCTGCACGCTGTTCCATCACACCCTCCCGGGTATGGGCAGAGAATGATTTTGCGTCCACACTCTCCCAACACAGTCTCCCGGGTTCAAACATAGGGAAGTTCCCTCCGCACTTTCCGATTACACAATCTCAGGGTCAGCTCACACCACCGTCTACCGGGGTGAGACAGAGAGTCCCAACATAGAACCGAGAACATAGAATAGTTCAGCACATTATATTCCCTTCGGCCAATAATGTTGTGCTTCCCGTCAAACCCTGCATCACATATAACCACCCACCTTAAATCCATCCATATACGCGTCTAGCAGTATTTACACTTAACTAGTATGTCTGCCGCCACCACTGACTCAGGCAGTGCATTCCCCGCACCAAGCACTCTCTGAGTGAAAAACATCCCTCTAATATCGCCCTTGAACTTCCCTCCCGTTACCTTAAAGACATGTCCTCTTGTACTGAGCAGTGGTGCCCGGGGGAAGAGGCGCTGGCTATCCAATCTGTCTATTCCTCTTCATACCTGGTACACCTCTATCATGTCTCCTCTCATCCTCCTTTTCTCCAAAGAGAAAGGACCTAGCTCCCTTAATCTCTAATCATAATGCCTTCTCTCTAAACCTGGCAGCATCCTGGTACATCCCCTTTGTACACTTTCCAATGCTTCCACATCCTTCCTATAGTGAGGCGACCAGAATTGGACACAGTACTCCAAAGGCAACACGAGTGAATCTGCAGATGCTTGAAACAAATAAAAACACAAAAATGCTGGCAGAACTTCGGAGGCCAGACAGCATCAATGGGAGGAGGTTGTGACGATGTTTCGGACCGAAACCCTTCATCATGGTTTCAGCCCGAAACGTCGTTACTACTTCCTCCCATAGATGTTGTCTGGCCTCCGAAGTTCTGCCAGCATTTTGTGTTTTTACAATGCTCCAAGTGTGGCTTAACCAGAGTTTTATAAGGCTACATCATTACATCGTGTCCCTTAAACTCTATCCCTCGACTTATGAAAGCTAACACCCCATAAGCTTTCTTAACTACCCTATCAACCTGAGAGTCAACTTTCAGGGATCTGCGGGCATGTACCCCCATATCCCTCTTCTCCTCCACACTACCAAGTACCCTCCCAATTACTTTGGAGTTTGACCTTCCAAAAGTGTACCACCTCACGCTTCTCCGGTTTGAACTCCATCTGCCGGATCTCAGCCAACATCTGCATCAATGTCTCTCTTCAGTCTTCGACAATCCTCTACACTATCTACAACACCACCAACCTTTGTGTTGTCTGCAAACCTAACAACCCACCCTTCTACCCCCACATCCGGGTCGTTAATAAGAATCACAAAAAGTAGAGGTCCGAGAATAGATCCTTGTGGGACACTACTAGTCAGAACACTCCAATCTGAAAGGACTCCCACCACCCCAACCCTCGGCCTTCTACATGCAAGCCAATTCTAAATCCACCTGGCCAAACTTCCCTGGATCCTGTGCCTTCTGACTTTCTGAATAAGCCTACCATCTGGAACCTTGTCAAAAGCCTTACTAAAATCCATTTTGATCACATCCACTGCACTAACTTCATCCATATGCCTGGTCATCTCCTCAAATGACTCTATCGGGCTTGGTAGGCACGATCTGCCCTTCACAAAGCCATGTTGACCGTCCCTGATCAGACCATGATTCTCTAAATGCCCATAGATCCTTTCTCTAAGAATCTTTTCCAACAGCTTTCTCACCTCAGACGTAAGGCTCACTGGTTTATAATTACCCGGACTATCCCTACCACCCTTATTGAAGAACGGGACAACATTCGCCTCCCTCCGATCGCCCGGTACCATTACTGTGGACAACAAGGACATAGAAATCCTAGCGAGAGGCTCAAAAATCTCTTCCCTCGCCTCGTGGAGCTGCCTGTAGAATATGCTGTCAGGCCCCGGGGACTTATCTGTCCTAATTTATTTTAAAAACTCCAACACCTCCTCTCCCTTAATATCAACATGCTCTAGAACATCAAACTCACTCAGATTGTCCTCACCGTCATCAATTTCCCTCTCATTAGTGAATACCGAAGAGGAGTATTCATTGAGGACTTCTCTCAGTTTCTCGGCCTCCAGGCACATCTTCCCGCTTTTATCTTTTATTCGTCGTACCTTTACTCCTGTCATCCTTTTGTTCTTCACATAATTGAAGAATGCCTTGATATTTTCCTGGACCCTACTCGCCAAGGCCTTCTCAGCCCCTTCTTTATCTCCTTTCTTGTTTCCTTATATTCCTCAACAGTCCCATCTGATCCTTGTTTCCTAAACCTCATGTATGTTGCCTTCTTCCAGCTGGATCGATTTTCCACTTCACCTGTCATCCATTGTTCCTTTATCCTACCATTCTTTATTTTCCTCACAGGGACAAATTTATCCCTAACATCCTGCCAAAGATCCTTAAACATCGACCACATGCCCATAGTACATTTCCTTGCGAAACCATCATCCCCCTTCGTATCCGCGTTCCAGCCTTGTGGCCTCATAATTTGCCCTTCCCCAATTAAAATACATTCCTGTCCTCTCTGATTCTATCCTTTTCCGTGATAATGCGAAAGGCCATGGATCGGTGATCACTGTCCCCCAGATGCTCACCCACTGACAGATCTGTGACCTGACCCGGTTCGTTACCTAATTCAAGATCTAGTACGGCATTCACCCTAGTCGGCCTGTTAACATGCTGTGACAGGAATCCATCCTGGACAGATTTAACAGACTCTGCCCCATCTAAACCTTCGAAACTAGTCAAGTGCCAAATAATATTAGGGAAGATAAAGTCCCCCATGATAATAACCCTGTTATTTTTGCACCTTTTCAAAATCTGCCTCAAAATCTGTTCCTCGGTATCTCTGCCGCTTCCAGGCCTACAGAATACTCCCTGTAGAGTGACCGCTTCCTTTATGTTCCTGACTTCTACCCAAACTGTCTCAAAAGAGGATCCTGCTACATTATCCACACTATCTGCACCTGTAATAGTATCCCTGACTGGTAATGCCACCCCTCCTCCCCTTTCACCCCCTCTCTATCCCTTTTAGGGATAAATCATGCAGTCCTAGTTTCAGATACAGAGTGGAGCTCACAGCACCACGTCCCATCATACACTGCCGTGGTCAGACTCAGAATGATGCTCTCTCCACAGCGTCCCAACGCACACACCCGGGGTCAGAAACGCAGTGAAGCTCCCTCCGCTTTTGTTGTTATCAGCCAACATTGCCTGTATGGGAATAGAAGTATCCCCTCCTCAATGTTCTTTCCATTTAGAGTAATATGATGGGTTTCGACAACATATCACAACTCTCAACTGTGCTGCTAAATAATTATCTCTTAGAGAATGTAGGCCCCATCCCCCACTTTCACTACGAACTATACAGCTTTTTGAGACGAACTTTAGTCGTTCTACCTTGCAAAATATAGCTTGACAACATTTTGTTCCATTCATTTAATTGATATTGATTAATCTCTATTGGTAGGATCTGAAAGAGATATAATTGTCTGGGCAGTATATTAACTTTAAAAGATTCAATCCTTGAACAGAGACTAAAAATCTAAATCGCTTCCATCTTGTTATATCTTCCTTAATTTTTATATATGTATAGATTGATAATTGCATTCGGATAATTTTGCCAGAACTTTTGGCATAATGATGCCAAATATTCGAACGACTCTGTTTGGATATTTAATTTCAATTTCTCCTGCTGTGCTATATTTTACGAAAACAATTGATTTTTTTTAATCTATGTTGATCTTGCATCCGGATAATTGACCACATTGTTCAAAGTATTCCATCAATTTAAATAAAGAGTATGTTGGGTGCCCGAGATAGATCAAGATGTCATCCACGTAACAAGCCAATTTCTACTCTTTTCCTCTAATAGTAATTCCCCTGATATCTTCATTTTGTCTGATGTATTGAGCTAATGGTTCCAGATATAACGTGTAGCTTTGCGGTGACCATGCACAACCCTGCCTTGTAGCCCTTTCTATGGTAAGACTATTTGATAAATATCGTTTGATTTTAATCCTCGCAGTAGGGCTGTCATATTGTGCCTGGATAGTTTTAATAATTGTGTCATTGAAACCAAATCTATATAAAACTCCCTAAAGAAAATTCCAATTAAGCGAATCAAACGCGTTTTCAGCGTCCACGATTATTACTATTGATTCGATTTCAGTGTTTTTGTATATGATCCATAATGTGAAATGTCCTTCGTATATTGTCTGGTGTCTAGCGCTGTTGAAAAAAAAAACTGTCTGATGGTCATGTATCAGTATGGGTAGAAACTCTTCTAATCGTTTGGTCATGATGTAGATAAATAACCTATGATCTCCATTAAGAACGGATATTAATGTAAATGACCCGCATTCCATTTTATCCTTCCGGTATAG
This sequence comes from Hypanus sabinus, assembly GCF_030144855.1. Classification (NCBI taxonomy): domain Eukaryota; kingdom Metazoa; phylum Chordata; class Chondrichthyes; order Myliobatiformes; family Dasyatidae; genus Hypanus; species Hypanus sabinus. Next base: position 484,916 of record NW_026781249.1, on the reverse strand, counting down.
CTGAGATTATCGCTTCCTTCCAAATGGGTGGCATCTGGGCCTTTTTAGAGCCCAGTTTAGTGTGGGGAGTAAAGCGGGAAATAACTCATTTTCAAATACTTTGTACCACTCTGCCGTATACCCATCTGATCCTGGTGACTTGGTTAATTAAAGCCTACTAACTGCAGCTTTTAATTCAATTTCAGTTATGTCATCAGTTATTGTTCTATTTTGTTCTTCGCTTAAAGTGGTTAACTCCAGAGAAGTCAGATAGGTGTCAATTTGTGTTATCCCTCCCCTTGGAACTTACAGAGTTTGGTAAAGCAGATCAAAAGCTTCTTGAATTTCACTTAGATTGCTTTTAATCATTTTTGTTCATGAATCCCCAATACTATGGTTTGTATTTTCTGATATCCTTTTATTATGTTTCCCCGCCAGTACTTTCATAGAATTAGATCCATTTTCATAACGTCACGGGTTCAGGAACATTATTATTTCTTGATTTCTTGCGTAGCCAAACTATTAATATATATACATTTTTTCAATTAACGTATCCTGTGCCAAATTCACATTGTGTTTTTTCTAGCTCCTTCAGCACATTTCGCAATTTCTCTAATAGTTTAATCCTTATTATTTTTCTTATATGAATATATCGCTATAATTTCCCATCTTAAAACAGCCTTCAGAGTATCCCATAGAATGGAAGTTTAAACATATCCATTATCACTGAATTCCAAGAAAAGTCCAATTTATTTTTTTAATTTGTTCCTTAAAATAGAGATCATTAAGTAGAGTTGAATTTAGTTTACAAATAGTATTCTTTAGTTGTAGGTCAAAATCAAAAGATAAATATAGAGGTGCATGGTCACTTACATCTATTGACCCAAATCCACAGGCGTTTATTTTGTCTTTGTCTTTTCCAAATGTTATGGAATTGTCTATTCTTCTACATACAGAATGGTTAGCAGAATAATGAGGATAACCCCTTCTGTTGTGGGAGAAGTTCCCTCCATATAAAAATTAGACCAAAATCATTAAAATATGTATTAACTTTCTTATGTAAAGATTTTAGAAAACAGACAATATACAATAGGTGCAGAAGTAGACCATCCGGCCCTTCGAGACTGCACCGCCATTTTGAGATCATGGCTGATCAATTCCTATCAATACACGGTTCCTGCCTTGTCCCCAAATCCCTTGATTCCCCTCTCCATATGATACCTATCTAGCCCCTTCTTGAAAGCATCCAGAGAATCGGACTCCACGACCTTCCGAGGCAGTGCATTCCAGACCCCCACAGCTCTCTGGGAGAAGAAGTTTTTCCTTAACTCTGTCCTAAATGACCTATCCCTTATTCTCAAACCATGCCCTCTGGTACTGGACTCTCCCAGCATCTGGAACATATTTCCTGCCTCTATCTTGTCCAAATCCTTAATAATCTTATATGTTTCAATCAGATCCCCTTTCAATCTCCTTAATTCCAGCGTGTACAAGCCCAGTCTCTCTGCTTTAGACAGACCAGACATCCCAGGAATTAACCTCGTGAATCTATGCTGCACTTCCTCTACAGCCAAGATGACTTTCCATAACCCTGGAGAACAAAACTGTACACAATACTCCAGGTTTGGTCTCACCAGGGCACTGTAGAAATGCATTAGTATTTCCTTGCTCTTGCACTCAATTCCCTTTGTAATAAAGGCCAACATTTCATTAGCCTTCTTCACTGCCTGCTGCACTTGTTCATTCACCTTGAGTGACTGATGAACAAGGAATCCGAAATCTCTTTGTATTACTCCCTTACCCAACTCTATACCGTTCAGATAATAATCTGCCATCCTGTTCTTACTCCCAAAATGGATAACCTCACACTTATTTACATTAAACGCCATCTGCCAAGTATCTGCCCACTCACCCAGCCTATCCAAGTCACCCTGAATTCTCCAAACATCCTCATCACATGTCACACTGCCACCCTGCTTAGTATCATCAGCAAATTTGCTGATGTTATTTTCTATGCCTTCATCCAAATCGTTAAAGTAAATGGTAAACAGCTGTGGTCCCAATACCGAGCCGTGTGGCCCCCCACTAGTCACTACCTGCCATTCCGAGAAACACCCATTCACCGCTACCCTTTGCTTTCTATCTACCAACCAGTTTTCTATCCATCTCAATGCCTTCTCCGCGATGCCCTGAGCTTTGATTTTACCCACCAATTTTCTATGTGGGACCTTATCAAATGCCTTTTAATCGAGGTACACTACATCTACTGGATCTCCCCCGTCTAACATCCTGGTTACATCCTCGAAAAGCTCCATCAGATTAGTCAATCATGATTTACCCTTGGTAAATCCATGCTGGCTCGGCCCAATGCTACCACTGCTACCTAGATATGCCACTATTTCATCCTTAATAATGGACTCTAGCATATTTCCCACCACCGATGTCAGGCTGACATGTCGATAGTTCTCTGTTTCCTCCCTCCCTACTTTCTTAAAAAGTGGGATAACATTAGCCATTCTCCAATCCTCAGGAACTGATCCTGAATCGAAGGAACATTGGAAAATGATTACCAATGCATCCGCAATTTCCAGAGCCACCTCCCTTAGTACCCTAGCGTGCAGACCATCTGGACCTGGGGATTTGTCAGCCTTCAGTCCCATTACTCTTCTCATCACCGTTTCCTTCCGAATGTCAATCTGTTTCATTTCATCTGTTACCCTCTGTCCTTGGCCCATCCATACATCTGGGAGATTGCTTGTGTCTTCCTTAGTGAAAACAGATCTAAAGTATTCATTAAATTCTTCTGCCATTTCTCTGTTTCCCATAACAATTTCACCGAATTCATTCCTCAAGGGCCCAACATTGTTCTTAACTATCTTGTTCCTCTTCACATACCTAAAAATGCTTTTGCTATCTTCCTTTATAGTCCTGGCTAGCTTGCGTTCGTACCTCATTTTTTCTCCCCGTATTGTCTTTTTAGTTAAGTTCTGCTGTTCATTAAAAACTTCCCAAACATCTGCCCTCCCACTCACCTTAGCTCTGTCATATTTCCTTTTTCTTAAAGCTATGCAGTCTCTGACTTCCTTTGTCAACCACTGAGGCCCCTTTCTCCCTTTTGAATCCTTCATTCTCTGGGGGATGAACTGATTTTGCACCTTGTGCATTATTCCCAAGAGTACCTGCCATTGTTGTTCCACTGTCTTTTCTGCTAGGCTATCCGTCCAGTCAACTTTGGCCAGCACCTCCTTCATGGCTCCGTAGTTTCCCCTGTTCATCTGCAACACTGACACCTCCGAACTGCCCTTATCCTTCTGAAATTGCAGATAAAAGCTTATCATATTATGATCACTACCTCCTAATGGCTCCTTTACTGCAAGATCACTTATCAAATGCTGTTCATCACCTAACACTAAATCCAGAATAGTCTTGTCCCTGGTCGGCTCTCGTACAAGCTGTTCCACGAATGCATCCCTTAGGCACTCTACAAACTCCCTACCCTGTGGTCCAGCACCAACCTGATTCTTCCAGTTCACCTGCATGTTGAAATCCCCCATAACTACTGCGACATTACCATTGCCACATGCCAATGTTAACTCCCTATTCAGCTTGCACCCAATATCCATGCTACTGTTTTGTGGCCTGTGGACAACACCCGTTTGGGTACTTTTGCCCTTACTGTTCCTCAGTTCTAACCACACAGACTCTACTTCTCCTGACCCTATGTCCCACCTTGCAAAGGACTGAATCTCATTCCTCACCAACAGGGCCACCTCATCCCCTCTGCCCACATTTCTGTCCCTACGATAGCACGTATACACTTGGACATTCATTTCCCAGGTCTGATCTCCCTGTAGCCATGTCTCCGTTATCCCAACAACACCATAGTTACACATTCGCAACTGGTCTTCAAGCTCATCCGCCTTATTCCTGACACTTCGTGCATTCAGATATAGAATTTTTAACCCATTTCTCCTCTCTCTGTTTGAATCGCTGCCTATTCTGCTTAACCCAGCTCCCCGAACTCCCATCGGGCTATACGCCCCTAGAATTTTGTTGTCCTTCCTACATTTACTTACTCTTGCAAAACATTTATCTCCATGTTCCGTCAGTCCATCCCTTTGTACACGTGTCCTCCTTTTCACTTGTTCCGCCCCAACTTCCTCTACTACACACTTAATATTCCGGAACCGTGTAGTCCCCATCTTTCCTTAATTCATCCGCTCGCTATCCTCTCTCACATTCTGGATCCCCGCCCCCTGCAAATTTAGTTTAAACACCCCCAAGAAGCTGTAGCAAAGTTCTCTGCAAGTATGTTAGTGCCTCTCCAGTTCAGTTGTTTCATTGTTTTTTCTATTGGAAGAGCCAACCTTTGCTTGAAATCGTTAAGACTCCCCCACATATCAGGAGACCTTTTATTTCCATTATCATAATATTATAATTTTTTGAAGGGAAGTAATATCACTTCCCGCTAGTGCGTATATATTCAATAGAGCAACTGAATTTGCGTCTATATTCCCCCTTACCAGAATATATCTGCACACCTTATCTTCCATTTCGAATATCCTTTTTAAAATTTACCTTGCTTGAGATAAGAATACCAACTCCTCTCCTGTGTCCTGATTTATTTGAGGAGAAAAACAAATTAATGAAGCCCATTCTCTTTAGTTTTTCCATGCTCATTCTCACCTAAGTCTGCCTCGGGTAAAGACTGGCTTGTTCTTCCCTCATTTAGTAGAGACTTTTGTTTCGTTTGATTGGATCTAACAGCGAAATTGACATGAAAACAAATAATTTTTACTTTGTCCTTATCCAAGTGTATTTACCAGTCAATATATCATGGAAATTAGCAGAATAATATTTAATCAGTCTACTCCCTGAGCAAATCAGAACAATGAAACGCGAGTAATGAGAAAAAGACAACGAAGGTGCGATTCCCAGGCTGAGATCTCTAGGAGATAACCCTGGGTGAGCAAGAGGAAACGTCTAGCTATGGGGGCTAACCCCACCTACCTGTGAGTTAAGCAACCCCATTGCAATACCCATGAATGTAAGGGAACAAAACTTTGGCACATGGTGCGAGCAGAATCATCTGCAGCTTAATGTGAAAAAGTCTAAGGAGCTGCTGGTGGACCTGAGGAGGCCTAAGGCATCGGTTACCCCTGTTTCCATCCAAAGGGTCAGTGTGGACTGGTGGAGGTTTACAAGTACCTGGGGATACGAATTGACAATAAACTGGACTGGTCAAATAACACTGAGGCTGTATGCAAGAAGGGGCAGAGCCCTCTCTACTTCCTGAGCAGACTGAGGTCCTTTAACATCTGCCGGACAATGGTGAGGATGTTCTACGAGTCTGTGGTGGCCACTGCTATCATGTTTGCTGTTGTGTGCTGGGGCAGCAGGCTGAGGGTAGGAGACACCAACAGGATCAACAAGCTCATTCGCAAGGCCAGTGATGTTGTGGGGGTGGATCTGGCCTCTCTGACGGTGGAGTCTGAAGAGAGGACGCCGTCGAAGTTGCATGCCATCTTGAGAAAATGACTCCTATCCACTCCATAATGTAATGGTTAGGCACAGGAGTACATTCAGCCAGAGACTCATTCCACCGAGATGTAACACTGAGAGTCACAGGAAGTCATTCCTGCCTGTGGCCATCAAACGTTACAACTCCTCCCTCGGAGTGTCAGACACTCTGAGCCAACAGCCTGGTCCTGGACGTCTTTCTACTTGGCATGATTTACTTAATACTATTTAATTATTTTTGGTTTTATTTTGTTATATTTCTGTTATATTCCTGGCTCTTGCAACTGTAAAGAAACCTGATTTCCCTTTGGATCAATAATCTATGTCTGTCTGTCTCACTATGTCCATTGCACAGTAAAGATTTCCCTATGTATTCTTCCTTTGCATATATATTCTCATTTAGGTGAGGAAAAAGGAGTGAATGAATGAATAAAATACAATAATTGTAACATAAAATCCGCCATATAATAATTATTTCAGATAGGTATTGCACAATCTATTTTTGCTTCCGTTTATCTTATCAACATATTTAAAGTTAGCCAAACCTCAGTCACCCCCTCTGGAGGGGGTGAGGGCTGTCTCCGGAAAACTCCCAGTCTCTTCCTGATCTACTTCTCTCGTCCTCCTCCCGTCCCCTGCTTTCTCGATGCTCTCACTATATCCCAAGCAGAGCGGGAGAGCTACTCGGTTTGATCACGCTGGCGGGCAACCCTCTGTCCTTCATGTCTGTAGTCGCCTCTTCCACTGACTGATACACGTTGATTCCTCTTCATAAAACACTCGTTTAGCAGGGTAGGGAGATTGGAATCTAGTCTTTCCTCGCTTTAATATTCGCTTTACTTCGGAGTATTCTTTCCGTCTCTGCAGGACCACCCCGGTGGTAGTCTTGATCGAAATACATTAACTTCCTGTCCAAGAGCGCACATTTCTTTCCCCAGGGCCTTCGTAGAATCTCCGCCTTGGAATAGTATAGAAGGGATCTAATTACTACTAAGCGTGTCTTCTCTTCTCTGTCTCCGGTGAGCCTCGCGAGGAACGCGCGGTGCGCTCTCTCAGTTTCAAGCTCCATAGTCGAATGAATCTCCAGCGCGTACTTCAGCAACATTCGTACAAACTTCATCATAGACAAACCCTCCGTTCCTTCGGGAACATTGTATATCCTGATATTTTTTCCGCCCTTATTGTCCCCCCCCCCCGGTCAAGCAGTTTACTTTCTTGTTGATTTAATATTTTTATCGTCTTACTTAGTATCTGTTCCACGTTTTGCACGCGATCTTCCTCCACTCAATTCGTGTCTCTGCCAACGCTCTGACTTGATATAATTTAGTTGCTGTTTTATATATTTTTGGAACTCCCGTATCGCTTCAAGAACTTTTATCATATTCGCCTGAAAGAGGCCCATCGTCAGCCTCGCTACCACGCTTTCGGGGAGGAGGTCCATTCGCTGCACGCCTCTCGTCCATAGGCTCCGCAGTGACGCTTTTAAAAAAATCTCCATTGATTTTCCCCATTCTTTCCCCATTATCAATTCAGATATTTTCGAAAGATCTTATATTTGATGGATTAACAGAGCAAAATATGCGTTTTTTCCGGAGGAGCTGTTGACTTAAGCCGCCATTCTGGACGATGACGTCACCGGAACCGCGTGTGCGGATTTAAACTGATTTTCTCGCAGACTCACAGAGGAGACGCACAGAGGCTGGTGACGAAAGGGTCACTGAATGAGCACTTCGAGTGCCCACGAGAGTGGGCTGAGAATCGATCAGGGGCTATCACACTGTGTGTAACGGTGTCCCTGTAGGAACCACCGGTGTGTCTCACTCTCGCCTGGGTTGGTAGTTTTACCACTTGGGGTCAGTACCCTTAGTGCAGTCACATTTGGCTGACTTGAAGGATTGAAAGTTGTGAACAGCAAAACAGGACTCCAGGTGTGTTCTATTGCTGTTGTCTCTTTTACACCGTTGCGTGTGTGTTACACATTCATGCGGAAAGATAGGGAGACAGTGACTAATGCAGAGAGCGAACGGGATGGACAGTAGGTAATGGGGTTTGGCTGAGAGACCTGCTGAACTCCGTCTGTTGGTCTGCCGTCCCGCTATTTTTTACTGTCTTGATGTGGAACCAGTCACTGTACCGATCAGCGTGCATTGGTTTCCCGTACTCTTCAATATCCCGAAACCTATTTTCATTGTTAAACACAGCATAGTCTGAAAAGGGTAATATGTTTTCACTCGACTTCTACTGGTGTAAATTTAGTGCAGCTTTGAGAGAGAGAGAGAGAGAGAGAGAGAGAGAGAGAGAGAGAGAGAGAGAGAGAGAGAGAGAGAGAGAGAGAGAGAGGCAGAGAGAGAGAGAGAGAGAGAGGCAGAGAGAGAGAGAGAGAGAGAGAGAGGCAGAGAGAGAGAGAGAGAGAGAGAGAGAGAGAGAGAGAGAGAGAGAGAGAGAGAGAGAGACAGAGAGAGAGAGACAGAGACAGAGAGAGAGGAGTTGTTCATTTCACTCGGAGGGAGGGGGCACGCTTGCTTCGTTGGTGTTGTGTGTTTGTCCCTGGGGCCGTGGTTTCCCGCACAAAGAGGGTCTGAATCCCCGGCCATGTGCAGAGAAGTCAGAGGGTACAACGATCAAACCAGGAACCAACCGCGTGTGGATGGGTATCGAGGGGATACAATTCTCCGGGACAATAGGCTTCTGCATGAGTGACACATGTCCCGCAGTCTTTCACTCCATCTCGACTCATTGCACCCCTCTTTAATACCCTTTTTCCACTCCTTACTGCCTGTTTTCTCTTGCTACCCTCCTCCACCGTCCCTCCCAAACGTCCATCCTCTCTGTAGCACTCTCTCTCCTCCTGTTCATACTCTTCGTCCCCTGCATGCCCCCTCTCTTTCGCTCTCTCCATTTCTTTCCCCCGTCAGCTCGGCCCCCGCTGACCCCATTGACCCATTCTCTCCTATGTCTGACCGCTGCCCTCCTTATCTCTGCTCCTTGCTCCCTGCACCCTGTCACCCATTTCTCTTTATCCGATCTCCCCCATTCCCCCTCATTCTCCCCTCCCCTTGTCTCCCACACTCTCACAGTTCCTCCCCCCGCTATTCTCATTTCTCGACAGCACCCGCTATCACACCCTCAATCTCCGTCTTGCCCGACACCTCCTCTGCCTGTTCTCGGTCTCGCTCTTTATCAGCCCGTCATATGTTGTTTGTTGGTGTCAGCCAAACTGCCCTGTCAACACAGGCTTCCTCTGACAACAGTCGCTTCCCCTTTCTGAGCTCAGCGACGCAGAGAAACCTCGACAGAATGGACGACAGCGAGACTTACATGAATATGAAGTTCAACAAAACAGACTCACGGTCTCCTTCCCGAGGTAAGGGGGCAGAAAGAGGGAGATTCAGTCTGTGACATACCCCGGGAGTGAGAGACGGGTCGGTGTGGACCTAGCGTCACACTGTCTGACACCAGGGGTTTATGATGGGACGGTGTGAAGGGAGATTCACACTGTGTCTGAGCATGGGAGTGTGTGATGGGACGGTGTGGAGGCAGTTTCACACTGTGTCTGACCATGGGAGTGTGTGATGGGACGGTCTGGAGGCAGTTTCACTCTGTGTCTGAGCACGGGAGTGTGTGATGGGACGGTCTGGAGGGAGATTCAATCTGTGTTTGACCACTGGAATGTGTGATGGGACGGTGTGGAAGAGCTTCACTCTCTGCCTGACCACGGGTGTGTGTACTGGGACATTGTGGAGGGAGTCTCACGCTGTGTGTAAACTCGTGAATCCCTAACGCGATGGTGTGGAAGGAAATTCACTGTGTCGGATTCCGGGATTCTGTGATGATTAAGTGTGAACTGAGCAGCACTCTGTGTCCGAACCCTGCAGGGTGTGAAGGGACGGCGTGGAGGGAGGTTATTAATGTGTCTAACCGCCAGGGGGTGTGATGGAACGGTATGCAGGGAGCATTGCTCTGCGTCTAACCCCGGGAATGTGTGACGGGAAGGTGCGGACGGAGCATTACTCTTTGTCTGACCCCGGGAGTGTGAGATGGGACGGTTTAGAAGGAGCTTTACTCTGATTCTGACCGGGGTTTTTTGTTTTTTTTTTTGATTCGCCGAAGTGGAAACAAATTTACTATGTGTCTAAAGTAGTTTGCAGGTACTGGGACTGTATATTGGGATATTGACTCTGTGTCAGACACACAGAAGATATATCCACTCCAGAGTGAAGCTCCCTGTACTCCATCCCATCTCTCTCCAACCCGCAGATCAAACATTCCTGAGGTCAGTCAGAGAGAGAATCTACCTCCACTCCGTCCATCACACAAGACTGGGGTCAGACACAAAGTGAAACTCCCTCCACACCGTCCCATCACGCACTCCCGGGGTCGGAAACAGACTGAATCTCCATCCACACCGTCCCATCACACACTACCGGGTCAGGCACAGAGTGAATGTCCCTCCACACCGTCCCCTCGCACACTCCCGTGGTCAGACACAGTGAATCACCCTTCACACCGTCCCATCACACACTCCCGGAGTCAGACACAGAGTGAATCACCCTCAACACCGTCCCATCACAAACTGCCGGGTGTCAGACACGGAGTGAATCTCCCTCCACATCGTCCCATCACACATTCCGGGGTCAGGCACAAAGTCAAGCTCCCTCCACACCGTCCCATCACTCACTCCCGGGTGTCAGACACAGAGTGAATCTCCCTCCACACCGTCCCATCACACACTCCCGGGGTCAGACACAGGAACAAGCTCCCTCTACACCGTTGGTGTTATTTCTGCTCACTTCCACCGGATAGCGATCTCTCGATTCTCAGCTTCACCAAGTCTCTGTCTGTACAGTCCGGTCGTGTGGCTTCAAACACTTCCTCCCAGTGACTGCAAACTGACCTCCCCTCCACAGCTCTCTGTCCCCTGAGTTCTACCTCTGGTCTCACACACACTTATTCTCTCTGAGTCAGACATACTGTTGGAGACTGCAGAAACGCTGAAGTGCTGGTGACTGGTGAGAGGGAGAGAGGGAGGGAAGAGGCAGATTAGCTCTGTGTCTGATCACGGGAGTGTGTGCTGTGCGGAAGCTGTTCTCCGTTTCTGACCCTGTGTAGTGTGTGATGGGACGGTGTGGAGGGAGTTTCACTCTGTATCTGACCTCGGGAACGTGACAGACGGCCCGGTCACATTTTACTCAAAGTTCAGTGTGAGCGGGAGAGAGTGGGAAGAGGGAAAGTGGGGTAAGGGAAAACTCTAGTGGGTAAAGCACACTCGGGAGTGTGTGAGGGAAAGGGAAGCGAGACAAAATGCGAAAGCTTAGTAAGGAGGTCAATGAGATAGAAAGGCAGAGGAGAGAGAGGGAGTGATCGAAAAAGGAGAGAGCTGAAGAGAGAAGCGAAATTGCTGCGGTTTAGAGGCATTCATGGGAGAGGCACAGGGAGAGAGTGAGGGGACAGTGAGGGACGCAGAGAGAGAAATGATAGACAGAACTGCTGAGGTCCGTCTGTTGGGCTGACGTCGCTGCTATTTTTATTTTATTTTTGTCTGCATGACGGCCCAGTCAGTGCAGCCGCATGCTTTCAATACTTCTCTGAAATACTAACAACCCCCAGCTTATGTTCTCATGGGCGAAGTGAGTCAATAATCAGACACCGCTCAGCGTGTGTTGGTTTACTGTAAACTTCAATATCTAAATGTCAGCTTTCTTTGCTAAGTATTACAGTGTCTAAAAATGGAAATCTATTGTTTGAAGTCGTCTCGGAGGGAGGGGGCTCGCTTACTTCGGTGGGTGTTGCGGGTTGTCCCGGTGCCGTGGTTTCCAGAGCACAGAGGGTCTGAAGCCCCGGCGATAAGCAGAGCAATGGCAGCGCTGACGATAAAACCAGGAATCAGCTGGAGTTGGGGGTTGGGGTGGGGTATTCGGTGCAAATCGCTCTGACAATAAAGGCTCTGAATGAGTGACAATATATCCGTCCGTCCTTCGCTCCCTGTTCACTCATCACCCCTCACTCTTCCCCTCCTCCATTCCTTCTCTCTCCCTTCCTCTATTCCTATGTCCCTCCAACTTCCATATTTCATGTCCCTCAATCGTCCCTTCCCTGCATCTCTCCTCCCTCTCTGTAGCGCTTTCTCTTCGCCTTCTCTTCCTTCGCCCCCTCCCTGTCCGTTTCTCTCTCTCTCTCTCCTCCTGATTTCCCCAGTTAGCTCGCCCTCTGTTTTCTCACTCTCTCCCCTAATTTCTCTGTAGGAATCTACCCTCTATATTTCGACTCTTCTCTCTCCCCACCTCACGCCATCCTCGTATTTATTTCGCTCCCACTTTCTGACCCAGTATGGCACGTCTCTCTTTTCCGCCAAATCCTGACATCCCCATCACCCCTCCCTTTGTTTCTCCCCACTCTCACTACTCCCCGTCCAGCCACTCTCAACGGTCCAGACCAACTCTCACACCCTCAATCTCCTTCTTCCTCAGCTCTTCTTCCCTCTGTTCACGGCTCCTCTCTATATCAGGCGCACATGTGGTGTTTGTTTGTGTCGTTCTGATCCCCGTCTCAACACGGGTTTCCTCTGGCAACGGTTACTTCCCCTGGCTGAGCTCAGAGATGCAGAGGATCCTCGACAGGATGGACGACAGCGGGACTTACATCAATGTGCAGATCGTTAAACCGGACTCAGGGTCTCCATCGACAAGTGAGTGGGGAAGAGTCGGAGGGAGGGAGTTCAATCTCTTTCTGACCCCGGGTGTTTTCGATGGGACGGTGCAGATGGAACATCTCTGTATGTCCGAACGCTGGACTGTGTAATGGGCGGTGTGGAGGGAGATTCACTCGGTGTCTGACCCCGGGTGTGTGTGATGGGACGGTGTGGAGGGAGTTTCACTCTGTGTCTGTCCCCGGGACTATGTGATGGAATGGTGAGGAAGGAGCTTCACTCTGAGTCCCACCCCGGAAGTGTGTGAATTATGCATTTGGAGGGCGTTTCGCTCACTTTCTGACCACGGGAGTAGGTAATGGGACGATGTGAGGGAGCTTAAATCTGTGTCTGACCCTGGGAGTGTGTGATATGGCGGGGCGGAGTGAGTTTCACTCTGAGTGTGACCCTGGTAGTGTGTGATGGGGCAATGTGTAGGGAGATTTCTTCCGTTTCTCTGCGCGGGAGTGTGCGATGGGACGGATTCCATGGAGTGTCAATCAGTGTCTGACCACGGGACTGTTTGATTGAGCAGTGCAGAGGGAGCTTCACTCTGAGTGTGACCCCATCAGTGTGGGATGGGACTGGGTGGAGGGAGTTTTACTATGAGTGTGACCCCATCAGTGTGTGATGGGACTGGGTGGAGGGAGCTTCACTCTGAGTGTGACCCCATCAGTGTGTGATGGGACTGGGTGGAGGGAGTTTCACTATGATTCTGACCCCATCAGTGTGGGATGGGACTGGGTGGAGGGAGTTTCACTCTGAGTGTGACCACATCAGTGTGTGATGGGACTGGGTGGAGGGAGTTTCACTCTGAGTGTGACCACATCAGTGTGTGATGGGACTGGGTGGAGGGAGTTTCACTCTGAGTGTGACCCCATCAGTGTGTGATGGGACTGGGTGGAGGGAGATTCACTCTGAGTGTGACCCCATCAGTGTGTGATGGGACAGGGTGGAGGGAGTTTCACTCTGAGTGTGACCCCATCAGTGTCGGATGCGACTGGGTGGAGGGAGTTTCACTCTGAGTGTGACCACATCAGTGTCTGATGGGATTGGGTGGAGGGAGCTTCACTCTGAGTGTGACCCCATCAGTGTGTGATGGGACTGGGTGGAAGGAGCTTCACTCTGAGTGTGACCCCATCAGTGTGTGATGGGACGGTGTGGAGCGAGTTTCACTGTGTTTCTGAGTCTGACTGTTCTGTCCCAAGCTGAAACTAATGTATGGTAGGTGGAACTTAATGTCAAGCCCCTCTCAGTTCCCAGGGTCAGGACAGATGGAGGGCAGATTCAATTTTGTTGGTTTGTCTGTTCGCTGCTGTCTATTCCTGTCTAGACATCTCATGGCAAGCGCACAGTTAACCATAATGGTTCCCTGTGAGACAATAAGTCAGAAGGAATGCAGGCGAGACTGGATGAGATGAGAGCTCCGTGAGATGAGTAGATGGCTCTGGCTGGTGGTGGTTACAGAGAAAGCCATGGGATTTGTTGTGTGCTGGCAGTACAGTGTGAGGGGGTTCAAGTTGGGGTGGGGCAATGAGGAGGGAGAGATTTGTGGCTGGAGCGTGATGCGAGAACAGGAAGTGCAGATAACAGCTTGGGAGGTGTAGCGAGGAGGGAGGAGAGTGGAAAGAGGCGGTGAGGAAGGGGATCTTTATACAATATCAACAACCCTCTCCCGGTTCTCACCCCACTCTCTCATTCCTCTACCCTCCCTCCCTCTTTCCCTATCTCTCACACGCTAAAACTCTTACATCCTCTCTGTCCCACTCATTTCTTTACGTCACTTTCCCTGTCACGCTTTCTCCCCTCTCCCAACCGTTCTCTGTCTTTTCCACATCTCTCCCCTTCTACGCCTTCTGCTCTCTGTTGCCATTTCCCATCTATGTAATTCCCTTTCCCCACTCTCCCCTTCCCCACACTCTCTGCTCTATCTCTTTCACATTCCCACTCTCTACCGGTCTCGCTGTTCTCGCCCACCCTTTACCTCACTCCCCTCAGTTCGTCTCTCCACTTCCCTCCCTCCTATGTAAGTCTCTGTCCCCGTTCATCTCCTCTCGCGGTCCCATAATTTTCCGATCAAATTCCCTCCTCACCCATTCCCTCTCTGTATTCACCCCGCCTCTCTCGTCCTCACATTCTCCCCTCTCTCTTAACCCTCTCTCTTTAATCTCTGTCCCTTTCTCTCTCGCTCCCATTGTCTCACACCCCTCTGCCTCCCAAATGTATCCTTCCAATCCGCATACTCACCTTCTCTTCCCCTATCCCTCTCACCAGTCTCACTCCCCTTCAGGCATAACCTCGCTCCCTTTGCTCCGTCCGTCTCTCTGTCTTTCCCCTTTCTCGCCCCCATTCGCTCCCATCATCTCGCCCATCGCTCCAATCGCTCACTCCTCACTTCATTTATCCTTTACATCCTCACTCTCCTTGTCTGTCCACTCCGCTCTCTCCCCTCACTTCCACCTCTCTCTCACCTTCAATCCCTACCTCTCAGCCCACTTTTTCCGCACTCTATCTTCTTGCCTCTGTCTTCACCCCTCCCCCCTTTATTTACTGGTCTCTCCTCCTATTTCTCTCTCTCTCTCTCATTCTCTCAGTTTCTTCCTCAGACCGTCAGACCTCCAGCGAGTCGCTGCACAGACAGGTCAGAGTTCACAGTAGCGGCGCCTTTCTGAAGGAGTCACGTGCCAAATCCGATGTGTCCAAGTTTCTAATGCATCAGCCTCGACCACTACCTCTGGCAGTTTGTGCCGTGGACTGACCACAATCTGGGTAACAAAGGGTTGTCACTCGACTCCCCAGTTAAATGTGTTTCCTTTATTCTCCTCTCAGCTTAGACCTGCGAGCTCTGGTCCTGGGTTCTGCAAGACGATAGAAAATCGCTCTGCGTATTCACACGACACGCCTGCACTCCACGGAATATAGTCACAACCTTCCTGACCTCGCTTTGTAACCCCTCCATCGAATCCCGACAGAATTTCGCAAATCTCCATCTGCACTCTTTCCAGTTCAATGTCGCCCTTGTAATAGTGATCAGAGACGTATTTACCGACAAGTACCTTGATTGTCTAATTTACCAAGCAGGTGAATACACTAAATGCCTCCAGTTCGTACACTGAATACCTTTTGTTCACACCGGCTAACTCACCCTGACCTTCCATGCGCAGTCAGAGAACAGAAAAGACATCACCAGTTGAAAGGGAGTTTCTGCTGCTGGCCACATGTTCTTCGTAGACGCGTCAGAAATTCCTCGGGTACCTGGGGTTCTCCGCATCCACGATAATTGGTGTCACGTAGAGTTACACTCGCCAGCAGACGAGAAGCTTTGTTTTATATTAATTTCTTAAAAATTCACCTGTTGAATTCCAGTGTCATTGGCTACAGGTCACCAGTCTGACCTTTAACAGTTTTCATTGGCTCTGCTCCAGGCCTGCACCAAGTATTGTGTTCAGACCAGCAAGTGACAATCTGCCATTTATGACACTTTGTTCTCAGTCAGCCTGAATCGAGCAGATTAGACAGGCCCAAATCCACGGACTCTATCCACACTTCCTGCTGCGTCGCTAATGCAGATACCGTAATAAAGACTCTATATATGAACATATAACAATTACAGCACGGAAACAGGACATTTCGGACCTTCTAGCTCGTGCCAAACGCTTACTCTCATCTAGTCCCACCGACCCGCACACAGCCCATAATCCTCCATTCCTTTCCTGTCCATATACCTATCCAATTTTACATTAACAGACAGTACCGAACCTGCCTCTACCACTTCTAATACCCCCTCGTGTTACCCCTAAACTTTTGCCCCTTAACTATCAACTCACGTCCTCTTGTTTTCAATCTCCCCTACTTCCAAAAAAAAACTAAACTATCTAAACTAAACAAAAAAATCTATCCCCCTCATAATTTAAAATACCTCTATCAAGTCCCCCCTCAACCTTATATTCTCCAAAGAATAAAGGCCTTACTTTCTCAACCTTTGCCAGTAACTTAGGTGCTGAAACCCAGGTAACATTCCAGTAAATCTCCTCTGTACTCACTCTGTTTTGTTGACATCTTTCCTATAATTCGGTGTCTCCAACTTTACACAATACTCCAAATTGGGCCTCACCAATGTCTTGTACTATTTTAACATCACATCCCAAATCCTATACTCAATGCTCTGATTTATAAAGGCCAGCATACCAAAAGCTTTCTCCACCACCATATCCACATGAGATTCCAGCTTCAGGGAACTATATACCATTATTCCTAGATCACTCTATTCTCCGTTACTTAATGGCCTACCATTTATCATGTATATCCTATTTTGATTATTCCTACCAATATGTAGCACCTTATCAGCTTTAAACTCCATCTTCCATCGTTCAGCCCAGTCTTCTCACTGGCCTACATGTCTCTGCAAACTTTGAAATCCTACTTCATTATCCACAAAGCCACCTGCCTTAGTATCATCTGCATACTTACTAATCAAATTTACGACCCCATCATCCAGATCATTAACGTATATGACAAACTTCATTGGACCCAGTACAGATCCCTGAGGCTCAACACTAGTCACCGGACTCCAACCTGACGAACAGTTATCTACCACTACTCTCTGGCATCTCCCATCCAGACACTGTTGAATCCATTTTGCTACTTTAAAATTAATACCTAACGATTGAACCTTCCTCACTAACCTTCCATGCGGGACCTTGTCCAAGGCCTTACTGAAGTCCATATAGACAACATCCACTGCTTTACCCTCGTCAAAGTTACTTGCGACCTCTTCCAAACTTCAATAAGATTTGTCAAACATGACCTTCCACGCACAAATCCCTGCTGACTGTTCCTAATCCGACCCTGTCTATCCAGATAATCTCTAAGAATACTTCTATTAATTGTCCCACCACTGACGTCAGCCTGACAGGCATATAATAGCTAGGTTTACTGTTAGAACCCTTTTTAAATAATGGAACCACATGAGCAATACGCCAGTCCTCCAGCACCATCCCCGTTTTTATCCACTGCGACCGACACTGGATAATTGACTTAAAACTCACCCCCTCTCCACACATGCTCCCCCACATCGGGGGAAGATACGAAAACAAGTTTCGTTGGCTCAAAGATAGACTCTACACTCTTTTATCAGATTATTGTCCCAGCGCAAGCAGGTCAGAGTCCATATTATTGACGTCACTCTCAATGTGTCACGTGCTATACTCACAAGTGTACAAGACACTTCGTCCCTCCATTTCCGCTCCCTCCTGTCTGTCTCTCTCCACGTTCATCCCGTTTTGCTCTCCCCCAATTTTCCGATCCACTACCCCTCCACACCCTCTCGACCCTCTGTATTCACCCGCCTCTCTCTCCCTCACGCTCTCTACCCTCGCTCTTAACCCTCTCTCTTTAACCTCACTCCCTTTCGTTACCTCTGCCTTTGTCTCGCACCCCTCTGCCTCCCAAATGTATCCTCCTAATCCCCACTCTCACCTTTTCTATCGCTATCCCTCTCACTGGTCTCACTCCCCTTCCGGCACCACCTCGCTCTCTTTTCTTATTCCCTCTCCCTCTTTCCCATATCTCGCCCCCATTCACTCCCATTTTCTCGCCCATCGCTTCAATCTCTCACTCCTCACTCCATTTATCCTTGTCATCCTCCTGCTCCGTCTCCTTGGCTCTCTCCCTTCACTTCCACCTCTCCTTCACATCCAATCACTACCTATCAGCTCTCTCTTTCGGCAATCTATCTTTTTTTGTCTCTCTGTCCTCACCCTTCCTCCAGTATTTACCGGTCTCTCCTGCTTCTATTTCTCTCTCTCTCATTTTCTTACTTTCTTCCCCAGGCCATCAGACCTCCATCTACAAAAAGCTGAACATTTGGAAAGATGACAGTGAAGATCCTCCCATTACCTCGGGACCCGGCGAGCTGCGAGTCACAACACAGTCAGGTCAGAGTTCACTGTAAAGACGCCATTCTGAAGGGGTCCCGTGTGAAATCCCAAGAGTCCATGTTTCTAATGCATCTGATTAGACCAGTACCTCTGGCAGTTTCTGCCATGGACTGACCACCATCTGGGTAACAAAGGGTTGTCACTCGGCTCCCCAGTTAAATGTGTTTCCTTCTTTCTCCTCTCAGCTTAGACCTGTGATCTCTGGTCCTGGGTTCTCCAAGTCGAGAGCAAATGACTCTGCGTATTCACACCGTCTCTACAGGGTACCCACATCTCTGGTGCTGTGTTCCCTGGAGTTCAGGAGAATTGGGGGGGGGAGCTCATGGAAACATTCCGAATGTTAAAAGGCCTGAACAGATCAGACACGGCAACGTTATTCCCAATAGTAGTGTAATCTAGGACGAGAGGACACAAACTCAGGATTAAAGGATGTCCATTTAGAACGGAGATGCAGATAAATTACTTCAGTCAGACGGTGGTAAATCTGTGGGAATTGTTGCCACGAGCGGCTGTGAAGCCAAGTCACTGGGTGCATTTAAGGCAGCAGTGGATAGGCTATTGATTAGCATGGGAAGGGCATGGGAAGAATGCAGGTGAGCGGGGATTACTGGACAAATTGGATCAGGGCATGGTTGAAAGACGGACAGACTCGATGGCCCGAATGTCCTATTTGAGCTACTATATCTTATGGTGTCATGGTCTTGTGGTGTCTCCACAGCTGCGCATGGTCAGCAGTCGAAAGTGAAGATCGGAAATAGACCGTACCGTCTGATCTGCCTACTTTGCCTAGTTACGTCCGCCCTCATCGTGATTGTGGTCGGACTCTCGATCCACGGTGAGTGGAACGGTCTCCGAGTGGAGTCAGACCGTGAATAAGCAGAGTGGAATAAATTGTTATTGTAAAACACCACACTGAAACCGACACGCCCCTAAGCGGAACACCGATTCAAACCATTCACCATGACAAGGAGACACCCGTGGCCTTTAGCTTAACAAAACCAAGACTCGCCCTGACACAGTCACTCCATTCACTATAACATCAACAACGCTGTCACCGTTACGACCTTCAACGAGACACAAATTATGTCCTAACCGCGACTCGGACACGACCATCGCTGTGATACACACACAGCAGTCACACTGACTGCAACACACCCCTCATTGTAATGTCGACATGCCACTGACCGTGTCACTGATAAACTCCTCAAGACGTCACCGAAACACACCTCACAGTGACTCCGACACGCTCTTCACCGTGACACAGAGGTACCGTACACCGTGACAACTTCACGCTCCTCAACGTGATCCGCTCCGCACCGCATAGTGATTAACACTCACACGTCAATGTAACACCCCTAGCCGAGACAGTATCAACGCTCAACATAACACCGATGCTCCGCTCACTGAGGCAATTCCCGACACCTCACCCTGACACAGGCAAACCCATGAACGTGATGACGACACCTAAATTCACAATGACACCGACATAGTCATCTCCATCACACCGACACAGACCTCAGCGTGACAATCGGACACACGCCGTGAACATGACATGCCTCCTCCGGTGACACAGCCACACATTACACTGATACTCCACCCGCCATGACACTACCAGATCCCTCCCTCTGACATTTCTCTCTCTATGACATTTCCCTCGCCGTGACATCGAGATACACTTCATTGTGCGCCGGCACACCTCTGGCCGGGGCATAGAAACTCCTATCTCACTGACACCGACACGTCCCTCACAGCAAATCGGACATGCCCAGCGCTGAGACAGGGAATCGATCATTACAACGATACTGACACAGACCCTTTTTTAACAACAACAAAACCTTCACCAGGGCATTGATGACCCCTCAGAGTGATACACCTCTCAGCGCGACACAGACACACGCTTCAAGGAAGCGCCGCCGCCTCGCACTGTGCCACCAGCACATGCTTCACTGTGACACCCTTCACCGTGACACTGACACAACACTCTCTGTGCCACCAGCACATGCTTCACTGTGACACCCTTCACCGTGACACTGACACAACACTCTCTGTGCCACCAGCACATGCTTCACTGTGACACCCTTCACCGTGACACCGACACAACACTCTCTGTGCCACCAGCACATGCTTCACTGTGACACCCTTCACCGTGACTCTGACACAACACTCTCTGTGCCACCAGCACATGCTTCACTGTGACACCCTTCACCGTGACACTGACACAACACTCTCTGTGCCACCAGCACATGCTTCACTGTGACACCCTTCACCGTGACACCGACACAACACTCTCTGTGCCACCAGCACATGCTGCACTGTGACACCCTTCACCGTTACTCTGACACAACACTCTCTGTGACCCGTTAGGTAGCGTGACGCTGACTCATGTGTCACTGTAAACGCTAAACATCCTTCACCATCTCTCTCAGTATTACAGATTCGTCAGTCTCTTAAACGAATGCACAACGATCTCAGTCACTTGTTCACTGAGATGGAATCGAAGTACAGATCTGTCAACGAAGCCAAGGCTCAAATCTGTGAATTGTTGACCAGCAGAAGAGGTGAGGCATCATCTCCCTCTTTCACCCGCTCCTCATCACAGGACAGGCATGGAGAGAGGAAGCGTCACTCTGTGCTTGACATCGGGTGTGTGTGAAGAGATGGTATGGAGGGTGATTCACTCTGTGTTTGACCCGGTGATTGCGTGGAGGAAGTTTCACTCTATCACTGAATCCAGGAGAGTGTGATGGGTCGTTGTGCAGGTGGATTCACTCTGTGTCTGACCTCGGGACTGTGAGACGTAACATTACAGCTTCACTCTAAGTCTCACACCAGGAGTGTGTGATGGACAGTGTAGAACCAGCTTCGTTGTGCGTCTGACAGCGGTATTCTGTGATGGACAGTGCCCAGAGAGGTGTACCCCTGTCTGACCCCCGAAGGGTGTTATGGCACCATGGAGAGAGGGTTTCACTCATGAATCTGGGAGAGTGTCACACCCGGTGCAGTGGGGTCTTCACTCGGTGTCTGAATCCGGGAGTTTGCAATGGAACAGTGGAGAGATAGCTTCCGTTTGTGTCTGATTCCGGGAGTGAGTGATGCCACGGTGAAGAGGCAGCTGCATTCCGTGTCTGACCCCCGGAGTGTGCGATGGGGCTGTGGAGAAACAGCAAGACTGACAAAGCCTGTATGTGATTGTATTTCGTGAAAGTATCAAAATTCTGTTCTCTGACTCCGGGAGTGTGTGATGGAACGTTGTGGAGGGAGATTCACTCCATGTCTGACCCCGAGAGTGTGTGATGGAACGGTGTGGAGGAAGATTCACCCTGTGTCTGACCCCGGGACTGTGCGATGGGGCGGTGTGGAGGGAGATTCACTCTGTTTCTGACCCCGGCAGTGTGTGATGGGACAGTGCCGAGGGAGATTCACTCTGTGTCTGACCCCGGGACTGTGCGATGGGGCGGTGTGGAGGGAGATTCACTCTGTGTTTGACCCCGGGAGTGTGTGATGGGACGGTGTGGAGGGAGATTCACTTTGTTTCTGACCCCGGCAGTGTGTGATGGGACGGTGCCGAGGGAGATTCACTCTGTGTCTGACCCCGGGAGTGTGTGATGGGACGGGCTGGAGGGAGATACATTCTGTGTCTGACCCCGAGAGTGTGTGACGGGACGGTGTGGAGGGAGATTCACTCTGTGTCTGACCCCGGGAGTGTGTGATGGGACGGTGTGAAGGGAGATTCACTCTGTGTCTGACCCCGATTGTGCCTGACGGGACGGTGTGGATATTGATTCACTCTGTGTCTGAGCTCGGGAGTGTGAGATCGGACGGTGTGCAGGGAGCTTAAATCCGCGTCTCATCCCGTGTATGTATAATGGGAGCCTGTGTTTGACACTGTGAGTGTGCGACAAAAGTTTTAACGGGAAGTGAGGTGAGGTGGGTGAGTGCGTTTGGGGGGAGGTGGGGAGGTCATGTGTGTATCTGACACCAGGAACAGTGACGCGTGCCTGGATGGCTTTTCGCTCTGTGTCTGAAACCAGTGGTGTGTGATCGGGCGGGGCGGAGTGAACTTCTCTCGTTTTCAGAACCCTGTGTTGTGTGATGTCACCGGGTAGAAGGAGCATCATACTGTGTCTGACCCCGGGAGTGGGCGGCGGGATGGTGCAGAGAGTGTTTCATTTTTATCTGATCACGGGCGTGTGTATTGTGTAGTGTGCAGGGAGGTTCACACTGTGTTTGTCCGCAGGACTCTGTGATAGGAGCGTGTGCAGTGAGCTTCACTCCATGTTTGACCCATGGAGTGTGTGATAGTGCGGTGGTGAGAAAGCTTCAATCTGACACTGACCTCGATCGTTTGTGATGAGACAGTGTGGAAGGAGAACCACTCTGTGTCTGACTCCGTGAGTGTATCAGGGGAGGGGGTAGAGGTAGGCTCAATCTGTGCCTGACCGTAGAGTCTGTGATGGATGATGTGGAGGGAACTTCACTCTGACTCCGTGAGTGTATCAGGGGAGGGGGTAGAGGTAGGCTCAATCTGTGCCTGACCGGAGAGTCTGTGATGGATGATGTGTAGGGAACTTCACGCTGTGTCTGATGATGTGAATCTGTGATGGGACGTTCTGGAGGGATTTTCATTCTGTGCC
This sequence comes from Hypanus sabinus, assembly GCF_030144855.1. Classification (NCBI taxonomy): domain Eukaryota; kingdom Metazoa; phylum Chordata; class Chondrichthyes; order Myliobatiformes; family Dasyatidae; genus Hypanus; species Hypanus sabinus. The sequence continues at coordinate 462,159 of NW_026781249.1, read as the reverse complement.
TCTCCCCGGGTGTTTGCGATGTGACAGTGTGGTACGAGATTCACTCTGTGTCTTGACCCCGGGAGTGTGAGACGGATGGTTTTGAGAGTGAGTCACTCTGTGTCTTGACCCCGGGAATGTGTGATGGACGGTGTGGTACGAGATTCACTCTCTGTCTGACCCCGGGAGTGTGTGCTGGGTCAGCGTGGAGGGAGATTCACTCTGTGTCTGACCACGGGAGTGTGTGACGGACGGTGTGGTGGAAAACGTCACTAGGTCTGATCCTTGTTAATGAGATGGGACGGTGGGGGAGTGGGGGGAGGGGATTCACTCTGTGCCTGATTTCAGGTGTGCGTGATGGGACCGCGTGGAGTGAATTTCACTTTGTGTGTGTGTGATGAGAAAGTGTAAAACGAGATTCACTCTGTGTCTCACTGTTCCTTGACCCTGATTTCCAGAGCAAACTTGTTCCGAGGACTGGGTCACAAATAAAGATCGGTGTTATTACGTCTCCACGTTTGAAACATCTTTCCGCCAAGCGATGCAGGAATGTTCAAACCGTGACTCAAGGCTGCTGGAAATCAATTCAAGGGCTGAAGAGGTATGTGTCACAACACGAGAAGGTCTCACAGTAACACAGGAATCATCACACACCCCCGGGGTCATACACAGAGTGAATCTCCCTCCACACCGTCCCATCACACACACCCGGGGTCAGACACAGAGTGAATCTCCCTCTACACCGTCCCATCACATACCCGGGGTCAGACACAGAGTGAATCTCCCTCCACACAGTCCCATCACACACTCCCGGGGTCAGACACAGAGTGAATCTCCCTCCACACCGTCCCGTCACACACTCCCGGGGTCAGACACAGAGTGATGCTCCCTCCACACCATCCCATCACACATTCCCTGGGTCAGACACAGAGTGAATCTCCTCCACACCGTCCCATCACACACTCCCGGGGTCAGACACAGAGTGAATCTCCCTCCACACCATCCCATCACACATTCCCGGGGTCAGACACAGAGTGAATCTCCCTCCACACCATCCCATCACACACTCCCGGGGTCAGACACAGAGTGAAGTTCCCTTCACACCGACCCATCACACACTCCTGGGGTCAGACACAGAGTGAATCTCCCTCCACACCGTCCCATCACACACTCCCGGGGTCGGACACAGAGGGAATCTCCCTCCATACCGTCCCATCACACACTCCCGGGGTCAGACACAGAGTGAATCTCCCTCCACACCGTCCCATCAAACACTCCCGGGGTCAGACCCTCAGTGAATCTCCCTCCACACCGTCCCATCACACACTCCCGGGGTCAGACACAGAGGGAATCTCCCTCCACACCGTCCCATCACACACTCCCGGGGTCAGACACAGAGTGAATCTCCCTCCACAGCGTCCCATCACACACTCCCGGGGTCAGACACAGCATGAATCTCCCTCCACACCGTCCCATCACACACTCCCAGGGTCAGACACAAAGTGAATCTCCCTCCACACCGTCCGGTCACACACTCCCGGGGTCAGACACAAAGTGAAGCTCCCTCCAGACCGTCCCATCACACACACCCGGGGTCAGACACAGAGTGAATCTCCCTCCTCACCGTCCCATCACCGATTCGTGTCGTAATCAACATTGAGAATCTACGTGGGTAGTTTTCAATTCTTGGCATTAATCAAATAAATTTAATTTCCCAGATCTTTGTATCCCACAAACTTTTATACCGAAACCGTGCACACTGGATTGGGAAATGCGAAGCCGGGTGAGATTTGAACTGATATGTGGCGAGAGAGTTGGACATTGACATAGTCCTGACGGTTGAACGTGGGATTAGTTTACGATTAGACTGTAGGAGGTTGTCGGGAGCATGTGGTACAATGGCAACATTTTCGGGCCGGCACGGGTCTTTCGGGGAAGGACAGGGCAGTGGGAATATTTCGGAAACTGCCAGTGGGCAGTAGGGAGAGATCAGTGACAGGGATTATTTTTGTACTGACATATGTGGGTGAGCACAGCGCGGGGCAATGGGATCATTTTGGACATAGCGGCCGGGTTGTGAGGAGAGGAAGCAAAAGTGGGATTAGTTTAGTGAGTGATTTAGATCTGAGGGGTCGGAGAATGACAACTGGATTAAGTTGGAGACAATACAGGGCGATGGGCGCACAGTGGGTTAATGGGATTAGTTTGCGAACTGACGCAAGGATGTGGGAGAAAGGGTGCCAGTGGTATGTCTGGAGGCGGACCAGAGGCTCTGGCGAGAGCGAGGAGTAGGGATATCAGTTAGGATGCAGATACGAAGCTCTGGGTCGAGGGTTGGGCAGCGGGATTAATCTGGGACCGGCACGGGGCTCAGGGAAAAGTGTAGAACTGTGGGATTCATTTCGGGACAGTCATAACTCTGTGTAGAGACGGTGGGACTGTATGGTTCGATAGGAGAATGAAACAGATCAGAGGGGAGAGGGTGGGCCTGTTCGTTTCGTGTGGGGACAATCAGTATGAGGAAGCGGTTCGGTCGGATTAGTTTGAGAGACACAGGGCTGTGGGGAGACATTGAAACTGTTGTATCTGTCCGGGTACTGGCACGGGACCGGGGTGAGGGAGTGGATTAGTGGGATGAGTTCGGGGACATTACACACGCTGCTAGTAGAGAGCGAATTCATGGGATTAGTTTATGGACGGTCTCCGCTCGGGTACTCTGCTGGAGCTGTTTTGTCTCTGTTGACATTGTTTAACCCTCTTGGATAGGACTGTGGGCTTGGCCCTCCTGTTCAATGCGTCCCCGGGGACGTCCGACTGTAGAGACTGCGAGCCACACGGAGGGAGTAATCCTTGTGATTCTGATCGGCGTTTCATCTGCGAGAAGTCGGCTCCTTTGTTCCCGGATATTCCTGAAAAGATCCAGGGTCTCTGCCAAAAGCCAGTGGAGTCGTCATGAATCAAGTGACTACTCCCATTTTCTCCTCCTTCTCTCTCCTTCACGCTCACTCCTAAATCCTTTCAAATTTGCTCCCCACCTTCTCTGCCCCTCCCTCCTACTCCATCTCCTCCTCTTACCGCAAGCACATTCTCTGCACCAGACACCGACAAATCCCTCCAGCCATCTATGCCCTTCTTTCTCGCCATTCCTACCATCCCGCTCTTCCAAGCTACATCTACCATTCCCTCTGCCCCTCACCTCCCCAAATTACAAACTTTCTCCGCCCTCTCTTTCCCTGCAATCTGTGCACTCTCTCCCCTTTCCTCCCCCAGGAACTCTCTACCTCCCCTCCCCGTTATCTCTAAACTCTCCGTCTCCCTGATCCCTCTCTCTCTTTCTGCTTTCCACACACTCTCATCTCAACCCTGTGCCGTCTGGTGCTCGACAACCCAACCCTGGGTAAAAGGCTATGCTTAATCCCTCTGTCTGTGCGCCTCTTGGGTTTATGGAAATCTGTAAATTTACAACTACTCTCCAAGGAATAAAATCCCAACTTTCCCTCCCTCCCACCAGAACTCAGTCCTCCGAGTTTCGGCAATATCCCGTAGAACTCACTGCACATTATATCCAGTTCACTTGCATTTCTCCTAAAGCAGGGCGGCCTCACCGACGTCTTGTACCGCGACAACGTGACCTCACGTCTCCTGCACTCAGTGTGACTGGTGAAGACCAGTGGGCCAAGTGTCCTGTCCACCCCATCGGATGTTTTCCACAGGAATCTCTGTCTCCTTTATTATCTGAAACTTAGTAAACCTGGAAGTTGTTGTTTTGCTGCATCGATACGGAGCAAAGAATCAATGTAAATTACCAAAAAATCGTAATAAAAACCTGAAAAATGTGGAGGTGGTGCACATGCGTTCGTAAACGTGCTGCTAGAAGTACAGAAGGTGATTCTGAACGGTTGAGTGTTCAGGCTTCTGTACCCCTGACCCGATTGTAGCATTGAGCAGGGAGCTTGACCCGGGGTAAGGGGCCGCACTGATGGATACCCCCTTCTCGAGGCATCGCATCTTGAAGATGTCCCCGACGCTGGGGAAGGCGCTGCCTTTGACGCTGGTTGAGTCTACACCCCTCTGCAGCCTCCGGTGACCCTGTCCTTTGCGGCCTCCACACCAGGCGGCGATTCTACAAGTCAGAATGCTCCCAACGTCCATCTGCAGACATTTCTTTGTCTTCAGTGAAAGGCCAAATCTTCTCAGACTCCTGACGTTGTCACACTTTCTGTAATGGGAGAGCTATGCGTGGCGGTGACGGCAAGTGTTGACTATGGTCCGGAATACACTCAGACTCTGACGCGAAATAAACAAAACGACAGTGACGAAAATCAAAGATTAGATCACAATCTGTAGCATTAGAAATGCTAATACAGCACGAGCCCTTTAATTCTGCCGGACAATAATTGGCAGTCAGAACCTAAAAGGGAAAGTGACAGCTAACCATGCTCCGGGTAATGGAGGTTCCGAATCCCGGATGCCTGCCGATGCAGACACTTTCTTCCTGTTTACATGCCCAGTGTAGATCCTCTGAGAAGCTGACACTCAGCAACACAGGAACTTCAAATATGATCATAGGATAGAGAGGCAGAATTAAGCTCTTTGGCAAATCGGGTCTACTCCGTCATTTCATGATGGTCGATCCATTTCCCTCGCAGCTCCAATCTCCCGCATTCTCCCTGTACCTCTGCGTGGCCTGACTAATCAAGATTCTCTCAGCCTCTCCCTTAAACTTCAGGTCGTAGTATTCGCAGTCTGTTGTGGCAACAGATTCCATAGGTTCATCCCAGAAAGGCGAATGAAATTCTCCTCATCTGCGTTTTAAAATGACGTTCCACTATTCCACGTGGGCCCACTGGCCTTAGACTCTCCCGCCATAGGGAAACTTCTCTCCACATCTATTTTATCGAAGCCTTTAAGCATTTGATTGTTTACAAAAACACCAACCACCACCCTCCCACAACCCCACCATTCTTCTGGGTCACAGCCATGAAACGCCCCTGATTTGATAAAGGTTTCAATCACGGAATCATTTCCGTGAACTTCCTTTCAACCCTTTCCAATTCAAACACATCCGGCCGGGTTAGGTGAAGGACCCGGAACTGCTGACAATCTTCCTTGAGACCTCACCAGTGCTTTATAAAGCCTCAACGTTACACCCCTGCTGTTCTATTCTAATCCTCTCGACGTGAATGCGACATTGCATTTGGCTTCCTCGCCTCCGACTCCGCCTGAAAATACATCTTTAGGGAATCCAACACAAGGACTCCCAAGTCTTTTTGTATCTCAAGTGTTTGAATTCTCTCCCCGTTTAGAAAATAGTCTGTGCCTTTATTTCCTCCACCAAAGTGCATGACCATACACATCCCGACACTATGATCCATCCGCCGCTTCTTTCCCCATTCTCTCAATCTCTCTGGAACATTCTGTAGCCTCTCTGCTTCCTCAGCACTATCGTTAGATCGGGGATTTCACTGCCGATCTGCACTGACTGAGGTTTCCCGATGAGGAGGACAGCTGCCCGGTGTTGTATTGTCCAGGTGGTCCAGTGACCAGTGGGGAGCGAACAGGTTCGTATCGGATGTAGACCTATTGTGCTCATCGTCAGGGTGCAGCGCGTCCACGTCCTTGCTGGAGAAGAGGTTAAATCTGGGTGTGACCCGACTCTCGAAGCACTCAGTCACAGCAGTTGTGAGTGTCACTGGGCGAGTGCAGTTGAGGAAGCTCACCCTACTCTTCTCGGGCATGGTGTCATTTTCCGCATTTTCAAGTAGGAGGGAAATTCCGTCTACAGCAGCGAGAGATTGAAGATATCCTCGGCAACTCCAGTCCACACTACAGTCCTCCCCATCTCCGCCACCTTGTCCCTCAACTACACCCCACCCCGTCTCCGTCACCTTATCCCTCATCTACACCCCTCCCCGTCTCCGTCACCTTATCCCTCATCTACACCCCTCCCCATCTCCGTCACCTTATCCCCCATCTACACCCCTCCCCATCTCCGTCACCTTATCCCCCATCTACACCCCTCCCCGTCTCCGTCACCTTATCCCTCATCTACACCCCTCCCCATCTCCGTCACCTTATCCCCCATCTACACCCCTCCCCATCTCCGTCACCTTATCCCCCATCTACACCCCTCCCCATCTCCGTCACCTTATCCCCCATCTACACCCCTTCCCGTCACCTTATCCCCCATCTACACCCCTCCCCGTCTCCGTCACCTTATCCCTCATCTACACCCCTCCCCGTCCCCGTCACCATGTCCCGCATCTACACCATTCCCCGTCTCCGTCACCTTATCCCTCATCTACAACACTCCCCGTCTCCGTCACCTTATCCCTCATCTACACCCCTCCCCGTCTCCGTCACCTTATCCCTCATCTACACCCCTCCCCGTCTCCGTCACCTTATCCCCCATCTACACCCCTCCCCGTCTCCGTCACCTTACCCCTCATCTACACCTCTCCCCGTCTCCGTCACCTTATCCCCCATCTACACCCCTCCCCGTCTCCGTCACCTTATCCCTCATCTACACCCCTCCCCATCTCCGTCACCTTATCCCCCATCTACACCCCTCCCCATCTCCGTCACCTTATCCCCCATCTACACCCCTCCCCATCTCCGTCACCTTATCCCCCATCTACACCCCTCCCCGTCTCCGTCACCTTATCCCTCATCTACACCCCTCCCCGTCTCCGTCACCTTATCCCTCATCTACACCTCTCCCCGTCTCCGTCACCTTATCCCTCATCTACACCCCTCCCCGTCTCCGTCACCTTATCCCCCATCTACACCCCTCCCCGTCTCCGTCACCTTACCCCTCATCTACACCCCTCCCCGTCTCCGTCACCTTACCCCTCATCTACACCCCTCCCCGTCTCCGTCACCTTGTCCCTCATCTACACCCCTCCCCGTCTCCGTCACCTTATCCCTCATCTACACCCCTCCCCGTCTCCGTCACCTTACCCCTCATCTACACCCCTCCCCTTCTCCGTCACCTTATCCCTCATCTACACCCCTCCCCGTCTCCGTCACCTTGTCCCGCATCTACACCCCTCCCCGTCTCCGTCACCTTACCCCTCATCTACACCCCTCCCCGTCTCCGTCACCTTACCCCTCATCTACACCCCTCCCCATCTCCGTCACCTTGTCCCCCATCTACACCCCTCCCCGTCTCCGTCACCTTACCCCTCATCTACACCCCTCCCCGTCTCCGTCACCTTATCCCTCATCTACACCCCTCGCCGTCTCCGTCACCTTGTCCCCCATCTACACCCCTCCCCATCTCCGTCACCTTATCCCCCAACTACACCCCTCCCCGTCTCCGTCACCTTGTCCCCCATTTACACCCCTCCCCGTCTCCGTCACCTTGTCCCTCATCTACACCCCTCCCAATCTCCGTCACCTTGTCCCTCATCTACACTCCTCCCCGTCTCCGTCACCTTACCCCTCATCTACACCCCTCCCCGTCTCCGTCACCTTGTTCCCCCATCTACACCCCTCCCCGTCTCCGTCACCTTGTCCCCCATCTACACCCCTCCCCGTCTCCGTCACCTTGTCCCCCATCTACACCCCTCCCAATCTCCGTCACCTTATCCCTCATCTACACCCCTCCCCGTCTCCGTCACCTTACCCCTCATCTACACCCCTCCCCGTCTCCGTCACCTTATCCCTCATCTACACCCCTCGCCGTGTCCGTCACCTTACCCCTCATCTACACCCCTCCCTATCTCCGTCACCTTGTCCCTCATCTACACACCTCCCCGTCTCCGTCACCTTATCCCTCATCTACACCCCTCCCCGTCTCCGTCACCTTATCCCCCATCTACACCCCTCCCCGTCTCTGTCACCTTATCCCTCATCTACACCCCTCCCCGTCTCCGTCACCTTATCCCTCATCTACACCCCTCGCCGTCTCCGTCACCTTATCCCTCATCTACCCCCCTCCCCGTCTCCGTCACCTTATCCCTCATCTACACCCCTCGCCGTCTCCGTCACCTTATCCCTCATCTACACCCCTCCCCATCTCCGTCACCTTATCCCCCATCTACACCCCTCCCCATCTCCGTCACCTTATCCCTCATCTGCACCCCTCCCCATCTCCGTCACCTTGTCCCTCATCTACCCCCCTCCCCATCTCCGTCACCTTATCCCTCATCTACACCCCTCCCCATCTCCGTCACCTTGTCCCTCATCTACACCCCTCCCCGTCTCCGTCACCTTATCCCTCATCTACACCCCTCCCCGTCTCCGTCACCTTATCCCTCATCTACACCCCTCCCCGTCTCCGTCACCTTATCCCCCATCTACACCCCTCCCCGTCTCCGTCACCTTACCCCTCATCTACACCCCTCCCCGTCTCCGTCACCTTACCCCTCATCTACACCCCTCCCCGTCTCCGTCACCTTGTCCCTCATCTACACCCCTCCCCGTCTCCGTCACCTTATCCCTCATCTACACCCCTCCCCGTCTCCGTCACCTTACCCCTCATCTACACCCCTCCCCGTCTCCGTCACCTTGTTCCCCCATCTACACCCCTCCCCGTCTCCGTCACCTTGTCCCCCATCTACACCCCTCCCCGTCTCCGTCACCTTGTCCCCCATCTACACCCCTCCCAATCTCCGTCACCTTATCCCTCATCTACACCCCTCCCCGTCTCCGTCACCTTACCCCTCATCTACACCCCTCCCCGTCTCCGTCACCTTATCCCTCATCTACACCCCTCGCCGTGTCCGTCACCTTACCCCTCATCTACACCCCTCCCTATCTCCGTCACCTTGTCCCTCATCTACACCCCTCCCCGTCTCCGTCACCTTATCCCTCATCTACACCCCTCCCCGTCTCCGTCACCTTATCCCCCATCTACACCCCTCCCCGTCTCTGTCACCTTATCCCTCATCTACACCCCTCCCCGTCTCCGTCACCTTATCCCTCATCTACACCCCTCGCCGTCTCCGTCACCTTATCCCTCATCTACCCCCCTCCCCGTCTCCGTCACCTTATCCCTCATCTACACCCCTCGCCGTCTCCGTCACCTTATCCCTCATCTACACCCCTCCCCATCTCCGTCACCTTATCCCCCATCTACACCCCTCCCCATCTCCGTCACCTTATCCCTCATCTACACCCCTCCCCATCTCCGTCACCTTGTCCCTCATCTACCCCCCTCCCCATCTCCGTCACCTTATCCCTCATCTACACCCCTCCCCATCTCCGTCACCTTGTCCCTCATCTACACCCCTCCCCGTCTCCGTCACCTTATCCCTCATCTACACCCCTCCCCGTCTCCGTCACCTTATCCCTCATCTACACCCCTCCCCGTCTCCGTCACCTTATCCCCCATCTACACCCCTCCCCGTCTCCGTCACCTTACCCCTCATCTACACCTCTCCCCGTCTCCGTCACCTTATCCCCCATCTACACCCCTCCCCGTCTCCGTCACCTTATCCCTCATCTACACCCCTCCCCATCTCCGTCACCTTATCCCCCATCTACACCCCTCCCCATCTCCGTCACCTTATCCCCCATCTACACCCCTCCCCATCTCCGTCACCTTATCCCCCATCTACACCCCTCCCCGTCTCCGTCACCTTATCCCTCATCTACACCCCTCCCCGTCTCCGTCACCTTATCCCTCATCTACACCTCTCCCCGTCTCCGTCACCTTATCCCTCATCTACACCCCTCCCCGTCTCCGTCACCTTATCCCCCATCTACACCCCTCCCCGTCTCCGTCACCTTACCCCTCATCTACACCCCTCCCCGTCTCCGTCACCTTACCCCTCATCTACACCTCTCCCCGTCTCCGTCACCTTATCCCCCATCTACACCCCTCCCCGTCTCCGTCACCTTATCCCTCATCTACACCCCTCCCCATCTCCGTCACCTTATCCCCCATCTACACCCCTCCCCATCTCCGTCACCTTATCCCCCATCTACACCCCTCCCCATCTCCGTCACCTTATCCCCCATCTACACCCCTCCCCGTCTCCGTCACCTTATCCCTCATCTACACCCCTCCCCGTCTCCGTCACCTTATCCCTCATCTACACCTCTCCCCGTCTCCGTCACCTTATCCCTCATCTACACCCCTCCCCGTCTCCGTCACCTTATCCCCCATCTACACCCCTCCCCGTCTCCGTCACCTTACCCCTCATCTACACCCCTCCCCGTCTCCGTCACCTTACCCCTCATCTACACCCCTCCCCGTCTCCGTCACCTTGTCCCTCATCTACACCCCTCCCCGTCTCCGTCACCTTATCCCTCATCTACACCCCTCCCCGTCTCCGTCACCTTACCCCTCATCTACACCCCTCCCCTTCTCCGTCACCTTATCCCTCATCTACACCCCTCCCCGTCTCCGTCACCTTGTCCCGCATCTACACCCCTCCCCGTCTCCGTCACCTTACCCCTCATCTACACCCCTCCCCGTCTCCGTCACCTTACCCCTCATCTACACCCCTCCCCATCTCCGTCACCTTGTCCCCCATCTACACCCCTCCCCGTCTCCGTCACCTTACCCCTCATCTACACCCCTCCCCGTCTCCGTCACCTTATCCCTCATCTACACCCCTCGCCGTCTCCGTCACCTTGTCCCCCATCTACACCCCTCCCCATCTCCGTCACCTTATCCCCCAACTACACCCCTCCCCGTCTCCGTCACCTTGTCCCCCATTTACACCCCTCCCCGTCTCCGTCACCTTGTCCCTCATCTACACCCCTCCCAATCTCCGTCACCTTGTCCCTCATCTACACTCCTCCCCGTCTCCGTCACCTTACCCCTCATCTACACCCCTCCCCGTCTCCGTCACCTTGTTCCCCCATCTACACCCCTCCCCGTCTCCGTCACCTTGTCCCCCATCTACACCCCTCCCCGTCTCCGTCACCTTGTCCCCCATCTACACCCCTCCCAATCTCCGTCACCTTATCCCTCATCTACACCCCTCCCCGTCTCCGTCACCTTACCCCTCATCTACACCCCTCCCCGTCTCCGTCACCTTATCCCTCATCTACACCCCTCGCCGTCTCCGTCACCTTACCCCTCATCTACACCCCTCCCTATCTCCGTCACCTTGTCCCTCATCTACACCCCTCCCCGTCTCCGTCACCTTATCCCTCATCTACACCCCTCCCCGTCTCCGTCACCTTACCCCTCATCTACACCCCTCCCCTTCTCCGTCACCTTATCCCTCATCTACACCCCTCCCCGTCTCCGTCACCTTGTCCCGCATCTACACCCCTCCCCGTCTCCGTCACCTTACCCCTCATCTACACCCCTCCCCGTCTCCGTCACCTTACCCCTCATCTACACCCCTCCCCATCTCCGTCACCTTGTCCCCCATCTACACCCCTCCCCGTCTCCGTCACCTTACCCCTCATCTACACCCCTCCCCGTCTCCGTCACCTTATCCCTCATCTACACCCCTCGCCGTCTCCGTCACCTTGTCCCCCATCTACACCCCTCCCCATCTCCGTCACCTTATCCCCCAACTACACCCCTCCCCGTCTCCGTCACCTTGTCCCCCATTTACACCCCTCCCCGTCTCCGTCACCTTGTCCCTCATCTACACCCCTCCCAATCTCCGTCACCTTGTCCCTCATCTACACTCCTCCCCGTCTCCGTCACCTTACCCCTCATCTACACCCCTCCCCGTCTCCGTCACCTTGTTCCCCCATCTACACCCCTCCCCGTCTCCGTCACCTTGTCCCCCATCTACACCCCTCCCCGTCTCCGTCACCTTGTCCCCCATCTACACCCCTCCCAATCTCCGTCACCTTATCCCTCATCTACACCCCTCCCCGTCTCCGTCACCTTACCCCTCATCTACACCCCTCCCCGTCTCCGTCACCTTATCCCTCATCTACACCCCTCGCCGTCTCCGTCACCTTACCCCTCATCTACACCCCTCCCTATCTCCGTCACCTTGTCCCTCATCTACACCCCTCCCCGTCTCCGTCACCTTATCCCTCATCTACACCCCTCCCCGTCTCCGTCACCTTATCCCCCATCTACACCCCTCCCCGTCTCTGTCACCTTATCCCTCATCTACACCCCTCCCCGTCTCCGTCACCTTATCCCTCATCTACACCCCTCCCCGTCTCCGTCACCTTATCCCTCATCTACACCCCTCGCCGTCTCCGTCACCTTATCCCTCATCTACCCCCCTCCCCGTCTCCGTCACCTTATCCCTCATCTACACCCCTCGCCGTCTCCGTCACCTTATCCCTCATCTACACCCCTCCCCATCTCCGTCACCTTATCCCCCATCTACACCCCTCCCCATCTCCGTCACCTTATCCCTCATCTACACCCCTCCCCATCTCCGTCACCTTGTCCCTCATCTACCCCCCTCCCCATCTCCGTCACCTTATCCCTCATCTACACCCCTCCCCATCTCCGTCACCTTGTCCCTCATCTACACCCCTCCCCGTCTCCGTCACCTTATCCCTCATCTACACCCCTCCCCGTCTCCGTCACCTTATCCCTCATCTACACCCCTCCCCGTCTCCGTCACCTTATCCCTCATCTACACCCCTCGCCGTCTCCGTCACCTTACCCCTCATCTACACACCTCCCTATCTCCGTCACCTTGTCCCTCATCTACACCCCTCCCCGTCTCCGTCACCTTATCCCTCATCTACACCCCTCCCCGTCTCCGTCACCTTATCCCCCATCTACACCCCTCCCCGTCTCTGTCACCTTATCCCTCATCTACACCCCTCCCCGTCTCCGTCACCTTATCCCTCATCTACACCCCTCCCCGTCTCCGTCACCTTATCCCTCATCTACACCCCTCGCCGTCTCCGTCACCTTATCCCTCATCTACCCCCCTCCCCGTCTCCGTCACCTTATCCCTCATCTACACCCCTCGCCGTCTCCGTCACCTTATCCCTCATCTACACCCCTCCCCATCTCCGTCACCTTATCCCCCATCTACACCCCTCCCCATCTCCGTCACCTTATCCCTCATCTACACCCCTCCCCATCTCCGTCACCTTGTCCCTCATCTACCCCCCTCCCCATCTCCGTCACCTTATCCCTCATCTACACCCCTCCCCATCTCCGTCACCTTGTCCCTCATCTACACCCCTCCCCGTCTCCGTCACCTTATCCCTCATCTACACCCCTCCCCGTCTCCGTCACCTTATCCCTCATCTACACCCCTCCCCGTCTCCGTCACCTTATCCCCCATCTACACCCCTCCCCGTCTCCGTCACCTTACCCCTCATCTACACCTCTCCCCGTCTCCGTCACCTTATCCCCCATCTACACCCCTCCCCGTCTCCGTCACCTTATCCCTCATCTACACCCCTCCCCATCTCCGTCACCTTATCCCCCATCTACACCCCTCCCCATCTCCGTCACCTTATCCCCCATCTACACCCCTCCCCATCTCCGTCACCTTATCCCCCATCTACACCCCTCCCCGTCTCCGTCACCTTATCCCTCATCTACACCCCTCCCCGTCTCCGTCACCTTATCCCTCATCTACACCTCTCCCCGTCTCCGTCACCTTATCCCTCATCTACACCCCTCCCCGTCTCCGTCACCTTATCCCCCATCTACACCCCTCCCCGTCTCCGTCACCTTACCCCTCATCTACACCCCTCCCCGTCTCCGTCACCTTACCCCTCATCTACACCCCTCCCCGTCTCCGTCACCTTACCCCTCATCTACACCCCTCCCCTTCTCCGTCACCTTATCCCTCATCTACACCCCTCCCCGTCTCCGTCACCTTGTCCCGCATCTACACCCCTCCCCGTCTCCGTCACCTTACCCCTCATCTACACCCCTCCCCGTCTCCGTCACCTTACCCCTCATCTACACCCCTCCCCATCTCCGTCACCTTGTCCCCCATCTACACCCCTCCCCGTCTCCGTCACCTTACCCCTCATCTACACCCCTCCCCGTCTCCGTCACCTTATCCCTCATCTACACCCCTCGCCGTCTCCGTCACCTTACCCCTCATCTACACCCCTCCCAATCTCCGTCACCTTGTCCCTCATCTACACTCCTCCCCGTCTCCGTCACCTTACCCCTCATCTACACCCCTCCTCGTCTCCGTCACCTTGTTCCCCCATCTACACCCCTCCCCGTCTCCGTCACCTTGTCCCCCATCTACACCCCTCCCCGTCTCCGTCACCTTGTCCCCCATCTACACCCCTCCCAATCTCCGTCACCTTATCCCTCATCTACACCCCTCCCCGTCTCCGTCACCTTACCCCTCATCTACACCCCTCCCCGTCTCCGTCACCTTATCCCTCATCTACACCCCTCGCCGTCTCCGTCACCTTACCCCTCATCTACACCCCTCCCTATCTCCGTCACCTTGTCCCTCATCTACACCCCTCCCCGTCTCCGTCACCTTATCCCTCATCTACACCCCTCCCCGTCTCCGTCACCTTATCCCCCATCTACACCCCTCCCCGTCTCTGTCACCTTATCCCTCATCTACACCCCTCCCCGTCTCCGTCACCTTATCCCTCATCTACACCCCTCGCCGTCTCCGTCACCTTATCCCTCATCTACCCCCCTCCCCGTCTCCGTCACCTTATCCCTCATCTACACCCCTCGCCGTCTCCGTCACCTTATCCCTCATCTACACCCCTCCCCATCTCTGTGTAAATGTTCTGAATCGTGGGAAGTTCACATCTACAGATGCGCTGGGCTGTCCACACCGCTCTCTGAAGTGTCCTGCTATTGAGCTGGATAAGGTTCCCATACCAGTCAGTGATGTATCCACTCAGGATGCTCCGTGTTGTGTCTCTGTGGAAAGTTCTAATGTTTTGGGGACCCATACCAAACTTTGTCTACTGTCTGAGGTGAAAGAGGCGCTGTTGTGCATTTTTCATCACGCAGCTGGTATGTACAGTCCGCATTAGGTCCTCGGTGATGTAAATGCCGAGGAACGTAAAGCTGGTCACCTCTCAACCGCAATTCCATTGATGTCAACAGAGCTCAGCCTGTCTCCAGTCCTCTTATAGTCTACAAACAGCCATTTTATTATTGCGACATTGTGGGATTTATACCCCTCCCCTTCTCTGCCATGCCCTCCCTCCTCGATGCCCATTTTCCGTTGCCGACCTCATTTCCAACAGCCCCACCGTCTCCGTTACTACCCACTCCCACCAAAACGCCTCCCTATCTCTGTGATCACAGGGAATTGTGGGGAGAATTGGGGACAGCCGTCGTCCCGTGTTACACTTCCTTCTCACCATGTGCTATCGATCTCTCGGGCTGAGCCTCTCTGCGTTTCCATGTGGACAGACCGGTCGTGCGGTTCCTCACGGTTTCCTCTCAGTAACTGCAACCTCACCACATCTTCACTGCCCACCCTCTCCCCCTTTTCCTTCGGCGCTGCGTCCGGTCACGCACACATACCATCTCTGAAACAGACACAGAATTCAAGACTACAGGAACGCGGAAGTGCTTGGGATTGGTGAGAGGGAGAGTGGTCAGTGAGAAAGGGATTCGCAGAGTTTCTGACCACGTTACTGTATTATGGCAGAGAGCGAAGGGAACTTCACTGTGTGTTTGGCCCACGGATTTTGTGAATGGACGGGGCGGACGAAGCGCCACCTGGTGTCTGACCCTGGAAGTGTGTGATGGGGTGGTGTGGAGGGAGATTCACTCTGTGTCTGACCCTGAAAGTGTGTGATGGGGCGTTGTGGAGGAAGATTCACTTTGTGTCTGACGCCGGGAGAGTGTGATGGGGTGGTCTGGAGGGAGATTCACTCTGTGTCTGACCCCGGGAGTGTGTAATGGGACGGTGTGGAGGGAGATTCACTCTGTGTCTGACCCTGGAAGTGTGTGATGGGGCGTTGTGGAGGAAGATTCACTTTGTGTCTGACGCCGGGAGAGTGTGATAGGACGGTGTGGAGGGAGATTCACTCTGTGTCTGACCCCGGGAGTGTGAGATGGGACGGTGTGGAGGGAGATTCACTCTGTGTCTGACCCCGGGAGAGTGTGATGGGGTGGTGTGGAGGAAGATTCCCTTGAGAGGCGTCACTCTGTCTCTGACCCCGGGAGGTGTGTTCGAGCCGTCAGAATTCCGTCAGGTGAACATTCTGTGGGAATGGGAGAGAGAGAGAAGAGAGAAAGGGGTGTTGAAAGGGTCCGGGAGTAAGGAAGAGGGGAGATATTCAGAGACGGCCGAGTGAGGAGTGCAGTGAGATGGAAAGGCAGAGGGATAGAGAGATTAGAGAGACGGAACGAGCTGGAGAGGGAAAGAACAGGATAGTCAACATGTGATAGCTGAAGTTTCAGAGAGAGGACATTGTGCTATAGGGAGAGGTAGAGGGTTGAAAAAGATATATATGGACGGTGAGAAAGGGAAAGGTGTGGGTTGGAGGGAGAGGGAGGGGTGATTGTTGAAAACATTTCTGAGCTTTGAAGCTCCAGCTACGTCTGGCAAGACTCAGTTTTTTCGTTTGCTTTGCTCCTTCCGGCTGTCTACTGGGCTGACGTCACTGCTGTTTAGTTGTTGTTGTTGTTGCTGCCTTGACGAAGACCCAGTCCGGGTAGTCGAACGCCTTCAAGATTCCTCTCAAATACCTGCGCTCCCTGACTTTAGCTGTAATATTGGTGGGCTTACACTCGGCGCCGTGATGACGTGTTCTGATAAACCACAATTATGTTCTAATGGGTGATCAGAGTCAAACGGTAGGTGGTGATCTGTCTGTGTTGGTTTCTTGTAAACTTCAATATCCAGATGTCCATTTCCTTTGATAAGTACTCCACAGTCTAAAAAAGGCAGCTAATTTTTCTCGAAGTTTCCGGTGTAAATTTAATGTTTTCATCCACCGAGTTGATGTGTTCTGTGAAGTCTTGTCCATCATGGAGTTTGAGGTCAACCGTATAACAATTACAGCACGGAAACAGACCATCTCGTTCTTTCTAGTCCGTGCCGAAAGCTTAATCTCAACTGATCACACCGACCTGCACTCATCCCATAACCCTCCATTCTTTTCCTGTCCATATACCTATTGATGTTTTTATGACAATATCGAACCTTCATCTGCCACTCCTACTGGAAGCTCGTTCCACATAGGTACCACTCTTACCATTAACCTTTGGCCCCCTAACTCTCAAATCACGTCCTCATGTCCTCTTGTTTGAATCTCTGCTACTCTCAATGGAAAAAAGCTTCTCCACGTCAACTCTATCTATGGATCGCCCAACTGCAGTAAGTGTGACTCGGACATTTACAGTTGCAATAGGAAATACGGATTCACCTGCGAGAAGTCGTCGCGTTTATACCCAGATATTTCTGAAGAAATCCAAGATTCTCTGTCAACAGACTGCCTGGAAGACTTCAATCAAATGACCGCACCCTACTTCTCCTTCCTCAATCTACTCCCCTCTCACAATGCCATTCTTTCATCACTTCCCACCCTCTCTTCGCCTTCCTACACAGTCTCTTCCTTTACTCGCATCCCCATTCCCTCCCACTATTGTGCCTTTCCCCATCAAGAACATTCTTTTCCTCTCCAGGCCCCGAACCTCCCCCGCTCCCCGCATTTACTCTTCATTTCTACTCCTCTACTCTTTCTGCCCCTACACACCAAGTCCTTCCGCTTCTCCGCCTTTCTCTACCCACAGATCCCATTTTCGGCCTCTCTGCTCTCGGTTCCCTCCACACATTCGCACCTCAATTCTGTGCAATCTGGCTCACAATTCCCCAACCCAGGGGAAAAGTATAGTGCACATTCACCCTATCGCTGCCTCTCCTGTCTTCATACCCACGATCCAAGGAACAAAGTCTCCGCTTTCTTGCCTTCTCTCCGTAACTCAGACCCTCCACACCCGGCGATATCCTCGTAAATCTCCTTCTGCACTCTTTCCAGCTCAGTGGCATCTTTCCTTCAGCAGGGCGACTGGAACTGAAGACCGCCTTGCAAGTGCGGTCACATCGACGTCGTGTACAACTTGAACGTGACCTTGGTACGGTGCAAAGATGTAAAATTAACGTAAATTGGTAAAATTAATAAACAGTGGAAAAGGCGACTAGCGAGGCGGAGGGGAAGCAACTGCTTGTAAATTGTTGAGTTTACAGGTGCCTGTACCCCCCTCCCCGATGGTACCGATAAGCACAGGGCATTTCCCGGCGAGAGGGGTCCTCGCTGATGGATGTGGTATTCCCGAGGCATTACTGCTGGAACATGTCCTCGATGGAGGGGAGGGTTGTGCCCGTGATGGGGTTGGCTGAGCCTAGAACCCTCTGCAGCCTCTGGCGACTCTCTGCGTTGCAGCCTCCACACCCGGCGGCGATGCGACAAGTCAGAACGCTCTCCACAGTACATCCCGAGAAATCCCGAGTCTTCAATGACAGACCCACATCCCCTCAAACTCCTAACCTTGCAATCCCCTCTGTACCGAGAGAGATATGAACCTTGGAAAAAGACAAGGGTCGAGCAGAGTCTAGAATACACTCCGGTTCGGACTCGAAATAAACAAGACCACAGTGATGAAATCCGAAGATTAAATCACAAACAGCAGAACAAGAAATGGACCCCGTACGGTTGAGCACTGAGTGCTCGGCGCGAGGCCTTCACCGACAGACATTCCATGAAGGAACACTGGCCGACAATAATTGGCATTTTGTGCCTTAAAGGGAAGGTAACAGCCAACTATACTGGCGGAGTAGGAGTACCGAAACTTGGACTCCTGCCGCCGTCCAGTCAACAACATGGCACATTCCTAGTGTTTGAATGAATGTGTTATCTCCACCCAGATGTATTCAAGATTCTGTCCCTTCGATCTTATATCGAGCCCCACTATCGCTCTGATCTTAGCCTTAATCAATAGCGCTATCCCACCTCTGTGACCTTCCTGCTTCTCTTTCCCTATTACCTGATATCGTTGGATTGTCACGGTCCGGTCCGTTGACTCCTCACTTCAGTTAATTTCCGTTTTCCCGTGTTGCACTGGACTCCTTGACGAGAGAACCTTCTCCTCATTCGAACCGGCAGCATAAAACCTCCGGATTACATCCACTCGCTGCTGGTTGGTCACCTCAGCAGTGAGTCTATGCTCGCACTGGTCCGCAGAGAATGAGTCCCGTTGAGACCAGTCATCCGCGGTTCCTGGGTCCAGTCGAGAGCCTGCTGTCCGCGATTCCTGTGTCCAGTCGAGAGCTCTCCGTCCGCGGTTCCTGTGTCCAGTCGAGATCCTGCCGTCCGCGATTCCTGTGTCCAGTCGAGAGCCTGCCGTCTGCGGGTCCTGTGTCCAGTCGAGAGCCCGCCGTCTGCGGGTCCTGTGTCCAGTCGAGAGCCCGCCGTCTGCGGGTCCTGGGTCCAGTCGGGAGCCTGCCGTCCGCGGTTCCTATGTCCAGTCCAGAGCCCGCCGTGCGCGGTTCCTGGGTCCAGTCGAGAGCCTGCTGTCCGCGATTCCTGTGTCCAGTCGAGAGCCTGACGTCCGCGATTCCTGTGTCCAGTCGAGATCCTGCCATCCGCGGTTCCTGAGTCCAGTTGAAAGCCCGCCGTCCGCGGCTCCTGTGTCCAGTCGAGAGCCTGCCGTCCGCGTTTCCTATGTCCAGTCGAGAGCCTGCCGTCCGCGGATCTTGTGTCCAGTCGAGAGCCCGCCGTGCGCCGTTCCTGTATCCAGTCGAGATCCTGCCGTCCGCGGTTCTTGGGTCCAGTCGAGAGCCTGCCGTCCGCGGTTCCTGGGTACAGTCGAGAGCCTGCCGTCCGCGGTTCCTGTGTCCAGTCGAGTGCCTGCCGTCCCCGGTTCCTGGGTCCAGTCGACAGCCCGGCGTCCGCTGTTCCTGATTCCAGCCGAGAGCCTGCCGTCCGCGGTTCCTGAGTTCAGTCGAGAACCTGCCGTCCGCGGTTCCTGAGTTCAGTCGAGAGCCTGCCGTCCAGTTATGTTCTGCCGGCCGTTTGCCGCTATTCCTATGCGCGAAACCAATTGTCTGCCGTTGTTTGTTTTGTCGTCTTGTGTCCCGCAGAGTATTACAGGCCGTATGCCGCTCCGCCGAGACGCGGTACGACTGAAACATAGAAACACAGAAAACCTTGACCACAGCACAAGACGTTCGGCCTACGAAGTTGTGCCGAACGTATCCCTACCTCAGACTTTACTAGACGGACGTATAGCCCACTATTTTACTAAGCTCCATATATCTATATAAAAGACCCTTAAAAGAACCTGTCGAATCTGCCTCCACCACCATTGTCGGCAGCCTATTCCACGCGCTCACCACTCTCAGTAAAAGAAAAACTTACCCCTGACATCTCCTCTGTACTTAATCCCCAACACCTTAAATCTCTGCCATCCTATGGCAACCGTTTCAGCCCTGGGAAATAGACTCTGTCTATCCACACGATCGATAACTCTCATCATCTTATACACCTCTATCAGGTCACCTCTCGCCCTCCGTCGCTCCCAGGAGAAAAGTCCGAGTTCACTCAAACTAGTACCACAAGACATGCTTCCCAATACAGGCAACGTGCTTGTAAATGTCCTCTGCTCCATTTCTATGGCTTCCAGATCCTTTCTTTAGTGAGGTTACCAGACCTGACCACAGTCCTCCAAGTGGAATCTGACCAGCGTCCCATGAGGCTGCAACATTACCTCTCGGCTCCTAAAATCAATTCCACTACTGATGAAGGCCAATACACCATCCGCCTTCTTAACCACAGAGTCAACTTGCTCAGCTGCTTTGAGCGTCCTATGGACTCGGACCCCAGGATCCCTCTGATCCTCCACACTGGCAAGACCTTTACCACTAATACTATATTCTGCCATCATATTTCACCTACCAAAATGAACCACTTCACACTTACCTGGGTTGTACTCCATCACCACTTCTCAGACCAGTTTCGCATCCTATCAAAGTCCCGTTTTAACCTCTGACAGACCTTCACGCTATCCTAAACACCTCCAACCAATGTCTCATCAGCAAACGTACCCACACATCCCTCTACTTACTCATGAAGGTAATTTAAAAATAATCATAAAGAGCAGTGGGTCCCAGAACTGATCCCTGAGGCACTATACTGGTGACCGACAGCCAAGCAAATTTCACCGGTCTACAACCACCGTTTGCCTTCTGTGGGCAAACGGCTTCTGGGTCCCCTTGGATCCCAGCCCTCTTCCCTTTCTCTTTAATCCTTGAATGGGGTAACTTTATCAAATGCCGTGCTGAAATCCATACAAACTACATCTACAGCTCTTCCTTTATCAATGTGTTTCGACACATCCTCAAATCACAAAGAGCAGGAGGTCCCAGAACAGATCCAGGAGGCACTATACTGGTGAAGGACAACCATGCAAAGTTCACCCGTCTACAACCACCGTTTGCCTTCTGTGGGCAAACGGGTTCTTGGTCCCCTTGGATCCCAGCCCTCTTCCCTTTCTCTTTAATCCTTGAATGGGGTAACTTTATCAAATGCCGTGCTGAAATCCATACAAACTACATCTACAGCTCTTCCTTTATCAATGTGTTTAGACACATCCTCAAAGAATTCAATCAGGCTCGTAAGGCACGACCCCCCCCCCCCCCCTTGAGAAAGCCATGCTAACTACTCCTAATCAAGTCTTCATAAATCCTGCCTTCAGGATCTTCTCCATCAACTTACCCACCACTGAGGTACGACTCTTTGATCTATAATTTCCTGGGCTATCTCTGCTCCTTTTCATGAATATAGGAATAATATTCGCAACTCTCCAATCCTCCGGATCCTCTGCCGTCTCCATTGATGAAGCAAGAATCATCACTGGAGGCTCATCAATCTCCTCCCTCACCTCAAAGGTAGTCTTGGGTACATCTCATCGGGTCCCTGCGACCTATCTAACTTGATGCTTTCCTAAAGCTCCACCACATTCTCTTTCTTAATATCTAAATACACAAGTTTTTCAGTCTGCTGCAAGTCATCACTACAATCACTAAGATCCTTATTCCATAGTGAATACTGAAGTAAAGTATTCAGTAAGTACCTCTGATATTTCATCCAGCTCCATACACACTTTCCCACTGTCACACTTGATGGGTCCAATTAATTCACGTCTTCTCGCCTTGCTGTTCACATACTTGTAGAATGCCTTGGGTTTTTCCTTAATTCTGGCCGTTAAGGCCTTTTCATGGCCCGTTCTCGCTCTCCTAATTTCCTTCTTAAGCTCCTTCTTAGTAGCGTTATAATCTTTTATATCAATAACATTCACTAGCTCTCCGAGCCTTCTGTA